>NC_091462.1:99671890-99971890 GCF_027789765.1 Dendropsophus ebraccatus | reverse complement strand
AGTCTGGCTGTGTAGTCTGGAGTGCCCCCTATGACAGAAGTAATCTAGTGGTCTATCCTATAGCGCCCCCTAAACTTAAAAAGAAGTATCCCCAAGCAATAAATTGTCAGCTCCTCTGCACTGCTTTAGTCTATGCAGAACCCTACATGATATTGGGGAGGGCTGCAGTTCCATGTTGATATTGCAGAAGGGGTTTAGCTCTGGCTGTCGGATTATGGTAAGCAGTGGAGGGGCATCAGACAGAAGGTTTGCATCTCATTGTAAAGCAGCAGAATGTACAATCCAGCTTTAGCCGCTAAGACTATGCTCTATTATTTGTCAGGATGCACACAGAGAAGCCTTTGTTAGTGCATTTTTCTACAGCCGGATTGTGGAGGGTGGGTACAGGCTTAATCTAGACCTTTCACCTTATGCAATCACTTATGTGGCAGGATTTGTACATGAGCCTTCCACAGCTGACTTACAACTGTTTGTCCTTCAAGGCACGGCTGTCAGGGTAGACATATTACATACAGGACAGAGCGAAAGAATAATGGAAGTCAGGTGATTTGTAAATATGAACTGGAACTGTTCACTCTAGTCTCTCTGGTCCATTATGGGGCCTAAAGGAAGGTTTGAAACTTCATCCTAATATTCTGGGTCCAGGCCTAAACAGGGCCTAATACTGTTCATCCTAATCCTCCTGGTCCTTAGGATCTAAACTCTTGTTGTCCATTTTATTCATCCATAAAGGGGCCTAAGCTGCCTGAAACTGTCCACACCGATCATCTGGGTCTATAAAGAGGCTTTAGCAGCAGTGAAACTGTCCATCCTGATCTTCCTGGTCCATAATCGGGCCTAGGCAAGACTTGAGACTGTCCATCCAGCTCTTACTGGGGCCTATACAGGGCCTGCAAGTGTTAAGCCTGATCTTCCTGGTCCATAATGGGGCCTATAACGGACCTGTATGTGTTCATTCTGATCTTCCTGGTCCATAATGGGGCCTATACAGGGCCTGCAAGTGTTCATCCTGATCTTCCTGGTCCATAATGGGGCCTATACAGGGCCTGCAAGTGTTAAGCCTGATCTTCCTGGTCCATAATGGGGCCTACAACGGACCTGTATGTGTTCATTCTGATCTTCCTGGTCCATAATGGGGCCTAAAATGGACCAGCAAGTGTTCATCCTGTAGGCAAGTAGTTGTCTTCTGTGCTCCTGTCTTCTGCGCTACTATCATCTCTGCTGCCGGGCGGCGGGGGGTGGGGGTCTGCACCTCTATTGAGGGATCCATGCCGGGATCCTCCTCCGGTCATCGTGGAGCGGCATAGGTTGTGTGCATGAGGCCTGAGGATGTCATATGCCATACCATTATATAATTTCACACTCGCGGCAGACATTTTTTCCCTCACAGAACATTTTTCTTGTGGAAAATCTCAGGTTCTCTTTCCCCCTGAATGTCTTTCTTTACACAGACAATAGATGAGGCTGATTTGTTTTCTGCGGGTGGAGCAGCAGGATATGCCTCCCTCTAAGGAAGAACCCACACCCCGCCACAAAAATTTCCTCTCCTGCACCTAAATTTAGATTTGCACCAAAACAATGGGTATTAATGTATTGTCTGAATGGAATCTTGACCCAGGATTCTTTTTTTACATTATATATACACATATACTTATACTAAGCGCATCGCAAGTCCTGTTGGAATAATAGGATTGCCATATATGCAACTGTCTTAGTTTGGACACCCTTTTTTTGAACCACGGCCCGATTTCCGCGCACAACGCTGGTCTATTACCGAGCACCAGCTACGGGATAGGGCTTGAATGTGTTGATTTGGGCTTTTTATATGTTGGCAAGTATGTTATGTTGTATTTTCATAGCCGGTTTGGTGAGAAGAGCACCCACACTTGGTTGTCTTGTGCTGCTGAGACTTTTTGGATTTACTCTTGTATTTATATAGCCCCTATTGTGAGTAAAATTCAGGGTTAAAAACTCGTCTGATTTGACAGGAATGTTAATGCCATGACCGATGATGTCATCCGATTATAAATTGTATATGGATTTCATTTTCAAAATGTCTTTTTCGTGAATGTTTTTGCTTTGCTGATCTGATGAATTAACTGATGAAAGGAGCCGGGATTCCACATGGTACTTACATAATGTTCTGCTGTAATGGTGATGGGACGAGATAAGGAAGGCTTGATATGCTGTTCTGTAACATAAACAGCTCTGCTACATCTACAGCTCTGGACAAGATGTGACGTTTCCTTCATCATGAAATACTTTAGCGGTCTGCGAGGGATTTGCCAGAACTGGGCGTCTGTCCTGTACTTTGTTTTATCTCTTATTTTGTTAAGGTGAATCTTCACCAAAATGGTTTAAAGGGGTTTAACAGAGGTAGAAAAACATGGCTGCCCTGCTTAAATCATGTCAATAGGGCTGACCTGAAATAGAAAACACAACCTGTTGTCATGCCCATGGCTAATAGGAACAAAGAATTAGACCTCAAACATGACAGATTTCTTCTTGCCCCCCGACTTCTGGATTGGGGAGAGAGTCAGCCCACACCATAAATATTAGATGTTGGCCGATCCCGCTTAAAGTTAAAGTTTTCCTTAATGTGTATGGGCAATTTAAAGGGGTACTCCGGCGCTGATAAAATAAACAATCAATCAATCAAACATAGTTTTTACAGTTACCATCCCTCCTGAGTCTGTCTCCATTTCAATTTCCCGCTTTTTGAAGGTCCCTAAAGCTCCAGTTGGTGGCTTAATTTTTTCTTCACTTCCTGGTTTGGGGTTTCCCATGATGCACTTTGTCTCCTGTGATGTCTAACTGACTCTGTAAAACTGTTACACGGCTTACATCTTGTTCAGCCAATCAGAGCTGAGCGACCTGAGTCATCTGACAAAGGGAGGCTGGCCTAACAGGGCTTAGACCCGCCTTCCTCTTGATGATGTCATTGTCACAAAATGGCTTCCACAGAAAAGCCTGGGGTCAACAGTCATTGTTTACTTCACTTCCTGGTGGGGGGTTGAGGAGGAGAAAAGATAGGGAAAGGGGGTAGATAGGCGATTGAAGCATATTACAGTTATATAACGTTGTAATGTGTTTCAATTACTGGGAAAAAGCTTTTTGCTGGAGTACCCCTTTAAGGCATTTTAGAGCTCCTGAGTACATTCCACTCAGAAACTGTTCAGTAATGTTTTTGCGGCCATTATGGCTGGTACCCCATCAGTCAGATGTCTTCCTTTAGCAGGTGTCTGACACCCTGGGTTCTGTGTAGGTGTCTATTGGTTTCCCAGTTCCTCCTCCCCTTGTAAAAATAGATATACATCATAAAGCGGTGACACCCAGAGGTCAGGCAGAGGTAAAAGAGTGCAGAACTTTTACTAGGCAGATTCTTTCTACACCATTAACATTTTCACTACCTTGTGAAGCATTGACAAATTTAAGTGTTTTTTTGTTGTTGTTTTTTTTGTCCAGAAATAACTTAATGAAAGAGCGCCACACCTGTCATTGGGTTGTGGGTGGCATTACAGCTCGGCCACGTTCATTTCAAAGGAGCCTAGTTTGTAATGCTAGATGTAGGCAGCTATGTTTTTTGTAATCCTGAATCACCCTTTAAGTGTGATTAAATGTTCACCACGTGGCTATATCTCTGAATTTAGATAGTATTACTTTGTGTGTAAGGAGATAAGCGCAACTAACAACAATGGTAGCCACCACTGCTCATGTCAATCATGCATGTGAATGTAGGTTAGTGTGCAGCTAAACTACATTGTTTGTTGGCTATCAGTAGTGAGATCTAATTGCAGGAACACTGATGTTTATGAGCGTGATCAGATTCAGATACAGCTATATCTCTGAATTTATTGTAAGGCCCTGGATTAGAGGGATACTCCGGCAAAATGTTTTCCTTTAAAATCAATTGGTTTGAGAAAGTTTATTTAGATTTGTAATTTACTTCTATTTAAAAATCTCCAGTCTTCCAGTACTTATCAACTGCTGTATGTCTTGCAGGAAGTGGTGTATTCTTTTCAGTCTCACACAGTGCTGTCTGCTGCCACCTCGGTCTATGTCAGGAACTGTCCAAAGCAGTAGCAAATTCTGATAGAAAACCTCTCCTGCCCTGGACAGTTCCTGATATGGACAGAGTTGGCAGCAGAGTGCACTGTGTCAGACTGGAAATAAAACACCACTTCCTGCAGGACATACAGCAGCTGATAAGTACTAGACTTGAGATTTTTAAATAGAAGTAAATTACATTTAACCTCATCTTCATCCTTTCCTTCCTTCCATTTATAGTAACAGGATGGTGGGCAAAGCTAATCCAGTTATCTTACAGACAAGCAGCTGGCATTATGTACCATCAGCTTGGTTTATAAGGGAGCAATAAACTACTTTTATGAGTTTTATGTCCCTGCTACTTATAACTTAATGAGCAATGGTATGTTCCATTACCTACGATAACTTTGATGTTGTGAAGATACCCAACCTTCATTAGTAGCGTTGAGCGAACGTTGCTGGACTCCCACTGCCAGGAGAAGTAAGATCCATGTTTTCCTGGCAGCCTTCTTCAGCCGCCGGGAGTTAAGTGCTGAGCGGTCAGGTTCGGAGAACATTGCTAAACCTGAACAGTTTAGCAAGTTGGACTACTCAACATATTTCATCAGTCTTGTCAGCTGTCACCCCTTATGATATATAGTGCTACATCGGTTCTCAAACTTCTCTGAACTCGGAACAATTTGGCTCTCGAATGATACTTTTAAGGGTACTATTACACGGGCCGATGAAGGCCCTATAATAACTGTAAATGAGCCCTGATCTGCTAGATCGGCGCTCATTTACTGGGCCTATGACACGGCCCAATAATCGTTTAACTAGGGCTGCATGGACAGCGAAGACCGCAGGTTGAACCCTGCAGCATGCATAGGTAATGTATAGAGTTTGGAAATTGTCAGCCGCTGGCCGCACATCGCTATTACACGTAGCGATGCGCGGTCTGCACCCGACAGTTATAGGTCCAAACCTATATCAACAATCAGCCGATCATTGTCATCAGCTGATCGTTGTGTTTATTACACAAAGCGATAATCGTCCGGATATTACATTGTTCCGTGTAATAGGGCCCTAAGAAATGTTTGCTTGAGGGTGCATTCATACGTACAGGATCCGCAGCAGATTTGATGGTTAGGGTGGGTTCAGATTGAGGAATTCTCGCGGATAAACTCTGCAGAATTCCGCTGGCTGTACGCGTTCACGGACGCACGCTTTTCCGCTTCAGTTCTTTCGGCGGAATGCGGAATCAGCCGGCCCATAGAATGGTGTGTATGGAGCAGGCGGAAAGGCGCGCGTCCGTGAGTGCGTACAGCCGGCAGAATTCTGCGGAGTTTATCCGTGAGAATTCCTCAATGTGAACCCACCCTAACACAGCATCAAATCTGCTGTGGATCCTACGCGTGAATGCACCCTTAGGCCCAATTCACACTGAGCAAAACCAGCGGAATTGCGCGCCTTCGCTTCCTCCTCTCTCCGCTCAAAGAATTGACCTGTCAATTTTTTAAGCGGAGGTCAGCAGCAGCAGAGACGCGCGCTTCCTTGAAGATACTGCAGGACACTGAGCATGGCGGAACTCAAACTGGGCCTTAGAACTCACACTACCACACACCACAGATCGCACAACAAGACCCTGGCGCAGTGCAGTCGCTGTCAGTGTGCCTATGTTGCTGTTTGTTGACTGTAGTTTGACCTGTTTAAGCCTTCCCCTCCAGTTCTCCCCTCTACTATATAGTCTGTACTGGTCAGCTCCTCCTGCTGACACCATTTACCTGCACTATAAATAATGAGGTGTGAGGGTCCCTATGTGCACTATTTTGCTATACATGTATAGTACTGTAGTGTACATGGTACAGTAGTTAGCTATTGGTGGATGCTGGAACTGCTCGGTTCTTGTTCAGCCTGCCAGAATGGCAGAGAGGTACCACTGTGTTATTTAGATAGATAGATTGATCTATGAATGGTTCCTATGTGGTCATCGGCTCCTTACTTGCTTACCCCAGGGTAGGTGTCATATTAAAAATGGCAGCTCCCTGAGAACTAGTAAAAATTCTTGACTAGTGTTAAAATTCTCATTTGGCTACTGATGTCTTGTAGGCGGATTCGGAAATAGAGGGCTGGTGTGCCCCCAGAAGCTGCAAGCCACCAGAATGTCACTTTGGTTTGACTGGGGTTCAGGACTAGGACAAAGAACAGTGTCCTTTTGTGTTTCCTTTTTCTTGAACCACCATGTAAGATGACACGCCGCGCTTCTTGTTTGTTCATCTGGGGGACTCACTTACGGACCCCCACTGATACCATTTTCTGACATAGCAGTGAGATGGTAAAATGTGTACAAAATAATAATACATGGGTTATCTTCTTTATTATTGTCTTGTCTACCATTGGCCATGGCAATTTTTCCTAAGAAATTTCCAACCTGGATGTATAATTGTATAGCTGTTTCCAACCTGGATGTAAAGATATATAAAGTAGTTTTCCATCTGGATGTGGAAATTTCTATATATTTATAAATTCAGATGAAAAACTACTTTTCATCTGTATATCCAGGTTGTAAATTTGTATACATCAAGGTTGGTATTTTCTATACATCCAGGTTGGAAATTTCTATACAGTACATCAAGGTTGGACATTTCTATATATTTATAACCTAGATTTAAAGATATACAGATATTTCCAATCTGGATGTACTGTATAGAAATTTCCAATCTGGATGTACAAATGTAAAGTAGTTTTTCATCTGGATGTATAAATATATAGAAATTTTCAACCTGGATGTATAGGTACATGGATATGTTTGACCTGGATGTACAGCTATCCCTAGAAAATACATTATCAAGCAGCAAGCTCTTTCCCATACAGTACTTGTAATGACAGGTGGAAACATTTCTCAGCGACTCGGTTAATAAACCTCAAGCGGTTCCACATTTTTGCGCATAAATCAGCGCGGCGGGCAGATTCATCACCCACATGTACACATCACATTTTCCGCTGCTTACTCACTCGCACACGGATTAGCAGATCTCACCGCTACGAGTGTTTATTATGTATGCAAAACTAAATATTTATTCCCAAAGACAGATTATCATTTTGCGTAGAGACATTTCGTGCTTGATCTGTCCATCGTAAACGGCGTCCGGACAGACGTCATGGGACCTGCCCACCTAATGTAATAAGTGTTTAGCCAGCTACATGGTTTCATTCTGCTAAAAAGATCAGAGCTTCTCCAGACGAATAGCAAAACTCTCTAGTATCTAGATATTCTGCTGAATAGTGACATCCAGATTCTGTGTCAGATTTATGCTCAGAGCCGTAGTCAGTATCCCTTCCCCTACTGCTCATACAGAAAACATTAGGGGGCACTAGTGAGCACAGAGAAAGCTTCTTCCAAAGCATAGAACTCCTTCCTGAGGCATGATGAGAAGAAAAAAAAGTAAGTTGTTAAATGGGTTGCCCTTTAAATGTATTGCCCCTTCAGGATATACTATGGACGTCATAGAGGTGGTCACCCACTTGGGACACCTTGAGCATCCAGCGGCTTCATCCTTGTCACAAGTCTACGGAGCCCCCGCAGCTGCTCTTAATTTAAAGGGGATATCTGTGATGAGACAACCCTTTAAAGGCTTTGTTAACATTTACACCTTGAACCTTCCTTGGGTGCCGTATGCAGGGCTATTTTTTCCATAAAAAATTCAGAAGCCCCTCATGGATCCCATTGGAGATCAAGTTGGATGACTGATCTGTCAAAACGTCATGTAATTGTACATCGGCATACATCAGCACCTACTAGTGTAGTCCTATTTAGGGTGATCGTCCCCTCCGTTCCTGTTGTTGCTGAGCGTCGTGACTATGAACGTATGAGTTCAGGATGAGTGGAGAGTGCGTGCGGAGGATGCGGAGGGTCAGGAATCTGGGCAGGGAGAGAGACCTGAACCATTGAGCTCATATTTTCCCCCCACATCTTCCAGCATTGTGTAAACACTGATAACTGCAGAGAAACGTCACTGTTTTACGGACCATCTGTCAAGAGGCTTAGAGTGTTTTCCCTGCAGGAATACAAGACATGTTGGCTGTGCTCTGTAAATATTATCAGTCTGTTTGCTTATTTGCTCTGTGATCAGCTTTTTTTCCCTTTTCTATCTATGTTCTTGGCAGGTGATATGGCAACGCTACGTGAGTTCCTCTTAATAGTTATGAGAGCAGTTCCACTTGAAACCAAACATTTTGCTCTGAAAATATCGCTCCTACTCCCCAGTTCCCCAAAATTCACTTAGGTAGAGCGAGGTGGCCCAGGTTCTGTTTTGCATCCGCAGTTACAGACGGGAAATTAGTTGTCAATCTGTCCACCATTTCCTCTTATGGCCGCTACGGTAAATGACACAGGGTCATCCTCTAGGCGTCACAGTCTCTCTTGCAACATACTGAGGCCTATATGGCGGGATAAGCAGATAAGCTAGATCTGTGTGTTCTGCTGCCATGTGCACGGTGCAGATAATGGTAGCCATACCAGTTGCATTAGTAGCCAAATATGATGGAATGGTTATTTTGGCAAATCCCTGTTAGCACCATCAACGTGACCCCGACCTGAACTGGTTTACAGGACTTAGTGGAAAATAATTTCGCTATTTTGAGCATTTCTCCAGCTGTGTCATGTCAGGTCTATTTTTAACCAAGTGAAAATGTAATTTTATTTGGTACCGACTCATGGTGGGACGTGTTTGTGTGTGCAAACCTTTGTCAAAAGACAACTACTGGTAGTGAAAGGCGTCCTCTCATTATAGGGGTCAGACTGCTGAAACCCTTTCTGTTAGCTGTTCCTGGCCAAACAGAATTGCTGGTGGTCTTAGCAGAAACTTATTGTATGTCCTATCAACCATTTTATCATTGCCGATCCCCTTGACGGCAAGAATCTTTTCTCTAGGAGAGAATCCCAATATTCTAAAGCAGTGTTCCCCAACCTGTGGCTCTCCAGCTGTTGCAAAACTACAACTCCCATCATGCATTAGCAATCGTCTAGAGTCAGATCTTGAAGTTGTAGTATTTAGTAAGAGTACAGTAGTTCTGTCCATTGAATAGCAGACCAAATGTCTGATTCAGCGACCTCAGGTTTGGTTGTTGTTGTGCTGGCCGTTCTGCGGAGCGTCTGATATCGGCCGCTGCTCTCACATTCCTCTTGGTCGTGCTAAACGCTGATAAGAAAAGGGCAGGGTCACTTTGGCTGTATGGTCTGCGAGATCATGTGTGAGAAAAACAAGCTAAGGAAAAACTTAGAAGAGGAAATGCTGTGCTATGTGAACTGGACCAGATCCATCAGAGCTGCTGCAGACATCACTACTCATACAAACAAAAGGGAAAGCTGTGGTGACAACTAGAGATGAGCGTATGAACTATCCGCATTTGACTCTCGCCACCTGGAGAAGGTGGATGCAGCCTGAGGATTGCCTGGAAAACATGGATACAGTCATAGGCAAGTTTGCTCATTTCTAGTGACAACCAATATAGTCCTGTTACTGGTTGTCATCCATGACAACAGCAAGGACATACATACAGGCAGCAAAAGTGAATGCTTTGTGGCCCACCTGTTTGGCCGCAGGTCCCTTCTCTACAGGGTAAACCTGACGCAAAGGTGTGTGAAGAAAGAAACATATACCCAGCTCTTCTCGGCCCCCCCATTCAAAGACATAGCAGGAGAGATTCTGCGCCGAGTCCATGGACTGAGGTTCCCGTGGAATCTCTGCGCCAAATCTGTAGTGTGAACAGGCCCTAATTATCCAGCTGTGTGGAAACTACAACTCCCAGCATGCCTAGACAGCCAGTGGTCGATTGTCTGAGAAAGATCACCCGACAGGCTACATGGCATCTGTATTACACTTGCATCCCCTCCTAAAAGTACAGTTCCCATCATGCCTTTGCCTGTCAGGGCATGATGGGTATTGTAGTTTTGCAGTAGTTGGAGAGACTTAGGTTGGAGATCACTGCTTTATAACTTTGTGCCCCCATATTGCTCACAATCCTACAAGAATTAAACAAATATAAGATTCTGGAAATAGTGGACATTTTATATGGAGACTTGTAGAGGCCACAGCTGTGGATACAGAGAATGCCGAGGCTATTTCCAGCCTAATGTCACATTTTTCGGGGGATTCCTGGTGTTGTTAGGCCGAACAGATTTCCACATTTTTATCTTGCATCATTAAATGGAAAGTGATCGTCCATTTTCCTGTCATAGACACAGATGACTATTGTCACAGGGTTTTCTGTTTTTAGCCGGGATACATCCCTGACAGCATGGAGACATTCACACCACAATAACGCATTGAGGATTTCAGATATCATGACAGGGGGGACATTTTGGGGCTACAATAACAACCCAGAATTCAAAGAAAAACTCAGTTTATTCATAGAAAGGAACAGTGTCCATCTTTGTGTCGGGAAGGCGGCCATTTTGTAGTCTGTAGGGCTGTGCTGTAGTCATAGAGCAGTACTGTTGCTATGGCAACCTATCAGCACTACCAGGGCCTGCATACTTAACAGTGAAGACGATTAAACCTTGAGCACTCTCTATTTGTATCCATGTTGCTCCATTCAGGTGATTGAGGACGAAATACCATAGACAGCCTGTAGAAAATAGGGGCACTGTTTCTTAAACTCAATAAGGCGCTGTTAGCATCTCTTTATCTTTGCTGGAAGAGGGAGGGGGTCCCAAAGTGAATGCTATGGTTTGTGAATGTGTGTAAACATGGTCCAGGTTCCCTTCGGTATTAGGGCGAGCCTGGAAACATGCTTTACAGCTACAACTCCTCTGTATAATTACAAGACGCAGTAATTGCAGGGTATGTATGAGCAGACCTGTTGCACTTGACAGCCCCCCTCCCCCTGTCTTGGAGAGCAGGCATCGGGGTGTCTTTACATCCATCACAGCTGTGTTTTGGGGAAACATTGTGACAATTGCGTATTTTGCTATTTCCCTAATGACAGATCTTCGCCGCCTCCATGTAATCAAACTCGTTGAAGATCCAGCCAAAGAATAGGTTATTCCGTGTGACTGCCAGAAGCTCATTAACCCAGAGACAATATGAGGAGTTTCCAGCATCACCGTCCAAGCGACAGATAAAAACAGCTGCCATCTTGTGCACCTGTAAAGTGCCGCAACCCCTGTACATCAACAATACATTAGATAACATTTATCAGGAATCGACGGGCGGAGGGAAATGTACCGCCATAAACCATCCTGACTCTTATGCTGCATTTACACGGAACGATTATCGTGCAAATTTGCACAATAACGATTGAATTAGAAAGATAATCGTACATGTAAACGCAGTGAACGATCAAACGACGAGCGAGAAATCGGTAATTTTGATCTTTGTACATGTTCTCAAATCGTCATTGGTCGTTCGCAAAAAATTCGCAGATCGTTCCGTGTAAACAGTCGTTCACCGATTTAACCTATGTGCAAGATAGGCTTAAGCGATCGCAAAACGATTTTTCCGTACGATATATCGTTCCGTCTAAACGCTGATCGTTATAAAAAAAAAAATGTTACTTCGAAATCGTTAATCGTACGATCGGGCGAATTATCGCTACGTGTAAACCCAGCTTTACATAGTGCTCTGTTCACCTCCATGGCATAATAGGAGTTGTAGTTTTGTTGCAGCTGGAGTGCCACAGGTTGGGTAACAGTAACAGGTCTAGGCCACGATGGGAATTATAGTTGTGTAATAACTGGAGAAACACAGGTTGGAAACACTAGTAAGGTTAGGTCTAGGGATGATGCGAGTTGTAGTTTTGCAACAGTGAGAGACACAGTTTAGGGATCACTGCTCTCTAGAATCATGATTGACAGTTTTGCAGTAGCTGGATGGTCACAGGTTGGGGAACAATGGCCTATTCAGGTCAATAGCATGATGGGAGTTGTAGTTTTGCAACAGCTGAGACACACAAGTTGAGGGATGCTGGTCTTGTCTAGATCATGGCATGATGGGAGTTGTAGTTTTGCATCAGCTGAGACACACAAATTGGGGAACACTGATCTAGTCGAGATCATGGCATGATGAGAGTTGTAGTTTTGCAACAGTTTAGGAAACACTGCATCATAACTGATATAAAACTACAAGTCTCAGCAGTCTCCATACTAAAGTACCAGCTGGAGACTAATCTCCATGTACATGAGGATTACCAGACCACAGGGGCAGATTTGGGTGGTTTTAAGCATGCTCAGATGTTTCGCTCCTTGGGACGCTAACATGGGGGGTTGGGGTTTGCATTGCCATGACCTAAACCAGATACTATAAAACCATCTCTTTCTCAGCAATCCGGACCAATGAAGGGTTAACTGCGACGCTTTAATCTTAAGAATCTAATCTAGTCGAAGAACGTGGCAAGGGTAAAGCCTGAACCAGCCATTGCAGAAGGACAGACAGACTCACCAATTTCTTCACTAATAAATCTTTAGAAGACGGTGGAGAGAGTCTCTGTTTGTCGCCTGCACAGCCGGAGGGTACTAGAGACTGCGGAGCTCTGCTGCATTGTTCGGGATTGGCAGCAGTCACTATTTTTGGTTACATATCTCCATTTTGTAGGTCTTGAAAAATGTCTATATTGTTTCCTTCTATGTCCTCCCTATCCTGTGTGCCGAACAATCTGAGGAAGAGCGTGATCTGGGCGTGTGCCCTGAGATCAGGAGCGAAGAGGAAGAACAATGCTTTAAAGAGCGCAAAGAATGTCTATATAGTCCATGGTAAAGAATTTACTAGCCCTCCCCTACTCCATCATAGTACAAATGTTCGTCATATTTTTTTTATCAGAGTCTGGGAAAGTTGGGTCACTACTAATACACGTTGTCACCCTTGTTCCTAAATGACGTATTGGCCAGGCTACGCAGTGATAGGTCATAGATCTAGGAAGGTTTGTTACTCAGGATGCTAGGAAAGCTGTGTGCTCCCCAGAACCAAGAAAACAAGAGCCCTGACACCATTCGGCTGTCCAGAGTATGCTGGGAGTTGTAGTTTTGCAACAGCTAGAGCCCTAGGTTAAACGGTAGCTTACCAATGCCATAAAACAGGTCTGAGTAGGTTTCCAGGCTGCACAGGAACAAGCGACATTGGATTTTCTGCTTTTCTCTAATCTGAATTTTGTAACATTATCTCCGGATTAGTGTCTGGGCTCCCAGCAGCGGATATAGTCATATCTTTGTGTAACACTGGGGAGGAGGGGAAATAGAGAAAATGGGAGTCAAATTGAACATTATTTCAGTGTGTAAAAAAAATAGTATTAAAAAGATTTTGCAGGTGTCCTGTTTAATAAAAAATTGAAGGAAATCTGTCATGTTGAAAATGAAGTCCGATCTGTGTGCAGCATGTTATAGAGCAGAGGGAGCTGAGCAGACTGATATATAAACTTACAGTGCTTTTACACAGACAGATTTATATGACAGATCTTTGAAGCCAAAGCCAGGAATGGATTTGAAGAGAGGAGAAATCTCAGTCTCTTCTTTATGACCTGTTCTCTGTTTATAGTCTGGGCCTGGCTTTGGCTTCAAAAATCTGTCCGATAGATCTCTCTGTGTAAAAGCACCCTTATGGGAAAAGATTTAGCAGAACTTGTCACTTATACATGTAGACTAGAGATGAGTAAATCTATAGTAGGAACGAAGTGAAGCGCTTTGTTCCTATCGGGATTCTGCTCATCAGGCTGCGGGCTACTCCACTCTTCCCCGGGTGCTGGAAAAAGATGGATCTAGTCCTGGGAAACTGGGAGAAGTTTACCAGGAATAGATCCATCTTTTCCCAGCACCTGGGGAGGAGCGGCATGGAGCAAAGCAGACTTCAAGGCGTTTCGCTTCGTTCCTACTGTAGATTCGCTCATCTCTAATGCACACCTTTGCTCATTCAGATTTAGGAGTCCAGTGGTCGGCCCACAATTCTACATGATGATTTGGTACAATCTGGCCCTTTAAGGACACTAGCTCTTACTCCCAAGAAGTTTAGGATTACTCATCAGATATGAGAATTAATTACGCAATACGGTAAACAATAGGACAAATTAAGGAAACAATCCTCTTGTAAACTTCTTGCCAAGCCGAGAAAACAGGTTCTTCTTCTAACCCTCCAAGAGCGGGAGACAGGAAGACTTAGTCACCGCTCGGATAAAAGTGACACGGGCACTCTCAGTTTTACCGTGTAGCGGAGCGGCTACATTCCTTACAAGTATGGGTGAGTCCAACGTGTGTTACATCATAACATAGAGAGAGAAAGATGGTGAGTCATGTTACATAGAGCGATCAGTCAGCACCTACCAATATATCTAAACAAATCACTGATCTCAAGGAGACTTGCAAAATAGACACAGTGGGTTGCTGGCTAAAGCACTCAATACAGTGAAATCCTAGGTGCACTGCCCCCTGGGAAACATTAATATATCTAGTAAAGGGAACGCTCACCTGTCAACACCATCTTGTTGTAGGTCCAAAATTTGGGGCTAATTTATTTTTTTATATGTAAGTAAAACTTTCTAAGTTTGTTTATTTTTCCTGTTACAAAGTGCCAAATTCCCTGCCTATACATAAAGATAAAGGATACAATTCTGTTTACTGGAAGCCGCCTATGGAGTGGGCTTCTGAGCTTACGGCATAAACATAAAGTTAAATAATAAAATTCTGTCTACATTTATTCACCTGTAGGGGGAGCTTTGTGTTTACTCCATAGACATGATTAAATTCTGACTACATTTATCCCACAGTAGGGGGAGCTTTGGAGCTTACTGCATGACATGAAGATAAATGATAAAATGTTGTCTTCTTGCAGCTACCTGTAGAGGGAGCTTTGGAGCTTACTATGTAGACATTATGTTAAACGGGTTATCCAGCACTACAAAAACATGGCCACTTCCAGAGACTACATGACTCTTGTTCAGGTGTGGTTTGCAATTAAAGCAAATGTACCATTAGGTACATTGGCTTAACGTGTTACACATGAATAGAATGGCGCCGGTCTATTACCGAGCACTGGCCCAGGCTGAAGCACTGGAGATGGGCTGCCTCGCCCCCCAGTGGGCGGAAGCCCCCGCCCCTCTATGACGCGGCTCCATTAAATCTAATAGACCCACGTCATAGAGGGGAGGGGGGGTTTCCTCCGTTCTATTCCTGAGTGAAACTTAAAGCGAATGTACCTTTATGGTACATTCACTTTAAGCTCCATTCACTTCAGTGGAACTAATGGTGTGTTTACACAGACAGATTTATCTTACAAATATCTGACAGATTAAAGAAGTCAAAGCCAGGAAACTCAGTCTTGCCTTTACTGTTTATAGTCTGTTCCTGGCTTTGGCTTCAATAATATGTCTGTGTAAACACACCCTAAATTGTAAAACCCCACCCAAATTGGAAGAAAGTGGCCATGCTTTTGTAGCGCTGGATAACCCCTTTAAGGGTGCGTTCACATGTACAGGATCCGCAGCAGATTTGATGCTGTGTTCAGTTATTTAGTTACATTCATATCTGCACCATCTGCTGTGGATCCTGTACGTGTGAACACACCCTAAGGCCCAGTTCACACTGAGGAAAAAAAACGGCAGAATTCCGCAGAGGAGAATCCCGCCGCGCTCAGCGTCCTGCATTGTTTCAATGTGAGAGCGTGTGCTGACATGTCAATTCTTTAAACGGTGAGGAGAGGAAGTAGAGGTGCTTGTGCTCTCCCGTTGACACAATGCAGGACACTGAGCGCAGCGGGATTCTCCTCCACATAATTCTGCCAATTTTTGCTCAATGTGAACTTGTCCTAAATGATAAAGTTCTGTCTACTTGCAGCCACCTGTAGGGGGAGCTCCTAAGCTTATTGCATAGACATGAAGTTAAATCGTAATATTGTGTCTACTTTATAGGGGGGGGCTTACTACACACTTATTATTGTTCTGTATATACAAAGTATACAGTAAGGTTTTCATTAGGTTTGTTTCTGGTATTGCAGCTCTGTTCCATTGAAGCAAATAAGGCTGTGCTGCAATACCACACAAAACCTGTGGAAATATTTGGCGCTGTTTCTGGAAAAAAAACAGCCGCCAGTATTGCAGTCACCCTAATTCTATAAGACTATGTTCCCCAACATGGGCGCTCCAGCTTTAGCAAAACTACAACTTTCAGCATGCCTGAGCAGCCTTTGGCTGAGAGTTATAGTTTTGCAACAACTAGAGGGCTACAGATTGGGAAACAGTGAATTATGGGGCGTAATAACGTCTGCAGAGGTGATGGTGGTCAGACAGCATGATGGTTGGGCAACATGAATTCTAGAAATTGGTGAAATTTCCCTCTGCCATATCTAAGGTCCTTATTGCCCATCTCATCATACTCTTGATCCACCCCCTTTCAGGGCTTTAGATTTCAGTTCCTGGCACTTTGCCCACCCTGATGTTCAGCCGCCCCCTTGTCATTACAGACAATAACCTGTACAAGGCAGATGGGATTTATGTGAAATGTGCCATTATGGCCGCACTGAGTGGCCCTCATCGGATCCTTTGTCTATCTCAAGTGGAAGGCAATATTTCCAGCTATTGAGCGTCCTGCGAGAGCCTCTCCGGGGCATCTGATGCCTTTGTACACAGAGCCTGTTCTGTTTTCACAGCTGATTCTGGCCTCTTAGTGAATGATTTACAAGTAACACAAACTCCATTGTATATTTTGGCTCCTTCGCAAGGTACACACAGGTATATATTCCCATTGCAAGGGACGTTTCCTCGCAATCACCTGATGAAATCCCTTCTCTGGCCTCTGAGGGTCATTAAATAGGAAGTGCCAGGAAATGTTATAAAAGAAAGATAAAAGGATATTAGGCGTGATATCAGGATAATAGTGTTATAAACATATATAGTGCAGTCATGATTCATAAGGCAATGGCTATACCTATACTGACTATTATAATACTGCTCCCTATATACAAGAATATAACTACTATAATACCGCCCCTATATACAAGATTATAACTACTATAATGCAATACAGGAGAGAAAAGAGCGCTGCACCTCACACCTATGGCTGACACTAGTGCCTCTCGGCTGCATAAAAAACATCAGAATTTTGTGTATGAATTGATCAAACCACACTGCCCCATGTACCGCGTGCAGGTATCTGATACACATGGGTCCCTACACTAAATCCACACTGTGCCGGTCAGTGACCACCACCCCCGCAGGCGTGCACAGTCAGGGAAGGGAGGCCATGGAACGGCCCTGCGACCCCCATATCACAGGACCAGAACCAAAAATGCCACGCCAGAACCTGGCCAGCACCGCCGGCAGAGAAGGTCGCCCCCAAACAGCACGAGTCTGGATGAGGTATTGCGCTAACCATGCTGTTTGGGGGCGACCTCCGCCGGCGGTGCTAGCCGGGTTCTGGTGTGGCATTTTTGGGTCTGGTCCTGTGATATGGGGGTCGCAGGGCCGTTCCATGGCCTCCCTTCCCTGACTGTGCACGCCTGCAGGGGTGGTGGTCACTGAACGGCACAGTGTGCACTTAATGTAGGGACCCATGTGTATCAGATACCTGCACGCGGTACATGGGGCAGTGTGGTTTGATCAATTCATACACAAAATTCTGATGCTTTTTATGCAGCCGAGAGGCACTAGTGTCAGCCATAGGTATGAGGTGCAGCGCTCTTCTCTCCTGTATTGCATAACTACTATAATACTGCTCCTATATACAGGAATATAACTACTATAATACTGCCCCTATATACAAGAATATAACTACTATAATACTGCTCCGATATACAAGAATATAACTACTATAATACTGCTCCTATATACAGGAATATAACTACTATAATACTGCCCCTATATACAAGAATATAACTACTATAATACTGCTCCTATATACAAGAAT
Organism: Dendropsophus ebraccatus; assembly: GCF_027789765.1. Lineage (NCBI taxonomy): Eukaryota > Metazoa > Chordata > Amphibia > Anura > Hylidae > Dendropsophus > Dendropsophus ebraccatus. The sequence continues at coordinate 99,953,979 of NC_091462.1, read as the reverse complement.
ATAACTACTATAATACTGCTCCTATATACAAGAATATAACTACTATAATACTGCTCCATATATACAGGAATATAACTACTATAATACTGCCTCCTACATACAAGAATATAACTACTATAATACTGCTCCTATATACAGGAATATAACTACTATAATACTGCTATATACAAGAATATAACTACTATAATACTACCCCCTATATACAAGAATATAACTACTATAATACTGCCTCCCATATATACAGGAATATAACTAATATAATACTGTTCCTAAGTACAAGAATATTACTACTATAATATTGCCTCTCATATATACAGGAATTTAACTACTATAATACTGCTCCTATATACAAGAATATAACTACTATAATACGGTTCAGGGAAGAAAAAGAGTGCTGCACCTCACACCTATGGCTGATACTAGTACCTCTCGGCTGCATAAAAAACATCAGAATTCTGTATGTGAATTGATCAAGCCACACTGCCCCATGTACCTCGTGCAGGTATCTGATACACATGGGTCCCTACACTAAGTCCACACCGTGCCAGTCAGTGGCCACCAACCCCGCAGGCGTGCACAGTCAGGGAAGGGAGGCCTTGGACGGCCCTGCAACCCCCATGCCACAGGACCAGACCCAAAAATGCCACGCCAGAACCCAGCCAGCACCACCGGCGGAGGAAGCTGCCCCCAAACAGCACAAGTCTGGATAAGGTATTGCACTCACCATAGCTAGCAGCCTTCCCCGCCGGTGGTGCTGGCTGGGTTTTGGTAGGGCTTTTTGGGTCTGGTCCTGTGACATTGGGTTGCAAAGCCGTTCCATGTTCTCCCTTCCCTGCATGTGCACGCTTTGCGGGGTTGGCGGTCGCCGACCGACACGGTGTGGAGTTAGCGTGTGGACCAGAGGATCTGCGCGGTGGTACACGGGGCAATATGGCTTGATCAATTCATATACAGACACTCTGGTGTTGATTTTTAATATAGGCCAAGCGGCATTAGTATCAGCCATAGATGGGATGTGCAGCCACTCTCTCCAGTTCGTATAACTACTATAATACTGCTCCTATATACAGGAATATAACTACTATTATACTGCTCCTATATACAAGAATATAACTACTATAATACTGCCTCCCATATATACAGGAATATAACTAATATAATACTGCTCCTAAGTACAAGAATATTACTACTATAATATTGCCTCTCATATATACAGGAATTTAACTACTATAATACTGCTCCTATATACAAGAATATAACTACTATAATACAGCTCCTATATACAAGAATATAACTACTATAATACTGCTCCTACATACAAGAATATTACTACTATAATACTGCTCTTATATACAGGAATATAACTACTATAATGCTGCTCCTATGTACAAGAATATAACTACTATAATACTGCTCCTATATACAAGAATATAACTACTATAATGCGGTTCAGGGAAGAAACAGAGTGCTGCACCTCACACCTATGGCTGATACTAGTGCCCCTAGGCTAAATAAAAAACACATCAGAATTTTGTGTATGAATTGATCAAGCCATACTGCCCCATGTACCTCGTGCCGGTATCTGATACACATGGGTCCCTACACTAAGTCCACACCATGCCAGTCAGTGGCCACCAACCCCGCAGGCGCGCACAGCCAGGGAACGGGGGCCATGGGACGGCCCTGCGACCCCCGTGCCACAGGACCAGACCCAAAAACACCACACCAGAACCCGGCCAGCACCGCCGGCGGAGAAGGCTATAATAACTACTATAATACTGCTCCTATGTAAAGAGAAAAGTCCAGCACCAGTGTAGCGGATAAAAACGTCCTTCTTTATTTATGCAAACTTCACATAACGAGAAACAAACATGCGATTGTTGACGCGTTTCGGCGTCTCTCACGCCTTGTTCACAACATAGTATGTTGTGAACATAGTATGTTCATAGCATACTATGTTGTGAACAAGGCGTGAGAGACGCCGAAACGCGTCAACAATCGCATGTTTGTTTCTCGTTATGTGAAGTTTGCATAAATAAAGAAGGACGTTTTTATCCGCTACACTGGTGCTGGACTTTTCTCTTTACATATGCTGCCCTGGCTCCGGGCTTTGCCGTGCACCGTGAGTGGATCAAGCAGGTGAGCTGACCTCAAATCAGCATTTGTAATACTGCTCCTATATACAAGAATATAACTACTATAATACTGCTCCTATATACAAGAATATAACTACTATAATACTGCTCCATATATACAAGCATATAACTACTATAATACTGCCCCCTATATACAGGAATATAACTACTATAATACTGCCCCCTATATACATGAATATAACTACTATAATACTGCTCCTATATACAAGAATATAACTACTATAATACTGCCCCCTATATACATGAATATAACTACTATAATACTGCCCCCTATGTACAAGATTCTTTATGCCGAAAAGTAAGAGTTGAGCTTTGGAGCTTGCACTTTAACAAGAATCAGCAGATGGTGGTCTTGGGGATATTAGGTTACAGTACACTGTGCGGCACACAACACTACAAATCTGTGACAATTAGGGTGCAGCCTGTCATCTGCGGGGTTAACTGGAAGCCATGATTATTGTCCACTTGTCTAAATTACAAGGCTAAGAGGATGAATGGAAATGATTGTGAGAACTGGAGAGGGGCGCTGTGCTGGTAATGGGACGGGCTCTACAAGGTCACAAGGGATCACCTGATCAATTACTCTTTCCTAATCTTTTCACTGGCAGCCTGCGATGTAATGATTAACCCCATAACTGCTGGGAATGGAATCCGCAAACCATTGTTAACCCCTCTAATTGTCAAGCTGGTAGATATGTTGCTGGGTCATTTTAAAGTGTCAGAGATTTGTAATTTATTCTATTGAAAATATCCAGTCTTCTAGTACTTATCAGCTGCTGTATGTCCAGCAGGAAGTGGTGTTTTCTTTCCAGTCTTTAGAGCAGGAGAGGTTTTCTGTGGGGATTTGCTACTGCTCTGGACAGTTTCTGACATAGACAGTGGCAGCAGCAGAGAGCACTGTGTCAGACTGGAAAGAATACACCACTTCCTGCAGGACATACAGCAGCTGATAAGTACTAGAATATTTTTTTTAATATAACTAAATTATAAATCTCTGGCACTTTCTGACACCAGTTCATTTGAAAGAAAAAAAATGTGGTTAACAACCCCCTTAAGATGTCACTCAGCTTTCCCAGGCTTCTGATTATAGTCTGGATTCCTATTAGACAAAGCGATTTTTCATTTTCTCTAATTAAATTGATTATTGCAAAATGATTTTTCGCACAATATTCTTTACGTGTAATAGGGCCCTTATTGCCGTACATTCTTATAAGGGTAGAGATCCTCCAAGAAAATTGCAAAAATGTAAACCGCCATTTTTTAAACTGGACCCTATAGCCTTGCAGCAGCACAGAGTATTTCAGTAGAGGTTAGAAAACCTCTGCACATACAGATTAGCATCTGTTTCAGCGCCTGACCCTCTGCCGTGATCTAGAGACTGGCTAATTTCCTCTGAACTTCATCCATTCCACACGTTCTCACACCCCCGGAGTGGAGCGCTGCAGGCCGCAGGACACGGGCGCAGGGTCTGCCAAGGGTCTGTTTAGCTATTCTGTGGGAGTGCGGCATCGAGAATGTTCCCCCCATGGGTTACGCATTCCAGAAAAAAAAACAAGTCCATTAATATGCTGCACATTCTGAGCGTCCAGATCGGTTGTGAAATCTAACGCCTCTTGCGAAAGCCGCCATATTTAGAAGTGTGTTTAGAAATCTTAGTTTTCTGCATTGTTACATGTAGTAAATGGCAAAGAGCAAAGGACCAGCGCCACCTAGTGGCTCAAATATCATGCAAAATCCAACCAGTAACTTAGTGGCTCAAAAATTGGTTACATTCGCTTTAAGTTGTGCCCACCCCTCAGTGACACGGCTCAATCAATGGAGCCGCATCACAGATGGGCGGGGGTTTCTTCCCACTAGGGGCGGGCTGTTCAAAAAAAGTACTGCAGCATCGGCTTTCCTGCATCAGTGCTGTTCTATCCATTGGCGAACCTTAAAGCGAATGTACCTGATGGTACATTCACTTTAAAGGGGTAGTTCACCATAAAATGTTTTCCTTCAAATCAACTGGTGCCAGTGATTTGTAATTTACTACTTCTCAAAAAATTCTCAAGTCTTCCAGTACTTATCAGCTGCTGAATGTCCTGCAGGAAGTGGTGTATTCTTTCCAGTCTGGAGACCAGGAAAGGTTTTCTATGGGGATTTGCTTCTGCTCTGGACAGTTCCTGACATTGACAGAGGTGGCAGCAGAGAGCGCTGTGTCACACTGGAAAGAACACACCACTTCCTGCAGGACATGCAACAGCTGATTTTTTTTTAACAGAAGTAAATTACAAATCTATATAATTTTCTGACACCAGTTGATTTGAAATAAAAGCAATATTGGTGAACAATCCTTTTAAACGGCTAAGGTTGGGTTTGCACTGTATTTTTTGCAGTTCGCTTTCTCATTCACTTTTTGCAAAAAAATGAAAATGGAAAAACGGATGAAAACCTGATGTGTTTGTGTGCACCCGTTTTGACTTTTTATTATAAAATAAAGATAAAAAAAAAAAACAGATCAAATTGCTTTGTTTTTTTATCGTACACAAGATTGTGGTCATTTTTGGTAAGCTAAAAAAAAAGAAAAAAAGTTTTGATGTTTTTTTTAACCATGTAAGTCAATGGGAAAACAGATCAAAACAGAAGCACACAAATATCCGTTTGGAAAAAAACGGACTGCAATGCAGTGTGAACCCAGCCTAAGAAACTGATAGAATATGGCATGGCAGTATGGGGTCCTTATTGTCAACTAAAGTCCCTATTACAGGGGCGATTCAGAGGAACAAGCCAGCGCTGACCTGTCAGGTTAATGCTCGTTTGCTCCTCGTTCTCCTCTCGCTGCCGTCGCTATTACACACACTGACAGCGAGCGGATAAGAGCTGGAGAAGCTAGGGGGTGGCGGCCTGGGTGATCGTTAGATCGTCCGGGCAGCCCATAGAAGATAGCAGCGGTCTGCTGGCAATGCTCCTATTCCTCGGAATGACGGCAGCATGTCACTGCTATCTAGATTGTTGGTCTTTCAACATATTAAAAGACACTGACATTGTGCATGTCGGCTGATTGTTGTCTTCTATTACACAAGATGATTATCGGCCGAATACGTTCAATAATCGCTTTATGCAATAGGACCTTTAGTGTAGAAGCCCACTATAAAGCCAAACCTGCCGCACCCGAGGGCACATCTCTCCATGCCCTATGACAAGCATGTGAATCTAGGTGGTCACGTGCCTCCTCATTCACCACACAGTAGTCTTATTTTTATCTCTTACATGATAACACTATTAGTCGGCGACTGATTGTCAGGCACTTTACTATCTCGCAGCTTCATAGAGTTATTTACAGTCTTATCTTATAGCGCCGCCTCCTCTACTTTTACCACCCTTGGCAGGACCAGATTTTCTTGATACATCTTTGTTGCCATATGAAACAAAGTTGTTTTATGTGCTGAACATGATACTTACTTTCTTTTTAGTATCAGATTATATACTGGGATTCTTTTGAATTTTAAAGGGGTTGTTCACCAAAAATATTTTTCTCTCAAATGAACTAGCGCCAGAAAGTGCCATGTTTATTTCTATTAAAAAATCTCAAGTCATCTGCTGTATGTCCTGCAGGAAGTGGTGTATTGTTTCCAGTCTGACACAGTGTTCTCTGCTGCCACCTCTGTCCATGTCAGGAACTGTCCAGAGCAGTAGCAAATCCTCATAGAAAACTTTTCCTGCTCTCCAGAATGGAAAGAATATACCTCTTCCTGCAGGACATACAGCAGTTGATAAGAACTGGAACTACCCCTTTAAATGGAGTATATACCCCCTGAGTTGTAATGACGTCACAACTTGGGAGAGAATGTCTGTCCCGGCTGATAGACCGGACGCTCAGCCAATCTGTGACAGGCTGAGTGGCCAGTCCATCGGCTGGGTCATGACATGTCAGCGCTGGAGATCCCAGAGGCCGGTCCTGCCGCTAACTGCAGATACGGGGAGAGGTTAGTGCCTACTCCTGATCGAATTCCAGATATAAAAAATGTCTGGACTTCTCCTTTAAATGACTGCCCATGGTTTCCGTAATTTAGAATTGAATTGAGTTTGTTGTTTTATGACCACCGCAGCTCTCAGGACATGCTGGGAGTTGTAGTATCGCAGTGCCTGGGGAGTCACAGGTTAGAGACCATGTGTAATGCAGCCGGTGGTTTATGGTTTCTGTAGATTTGCCCCATCCTGAGGTAATCCTGCACCAGATGTGAGGTTCCTGCTGTGGCCTCCATTACCAGCTGTAATATAAACCAGAAAAGTAGATCATATCCCCCCTTCCCCCTCATGGTATGTGGACGTCTGAGGAAATTCCTCCTAGAAGTCTTTATGGTGGAGTCTGACACTTTCTGATAAGCTAAATGGAGGTGCCAGTCCCTAAAAGCATGTCACATAATGCTGACTGATGGGTGCAATGGGTTAACCTCCTCGTGTGACTACACTGACGTCAGCCGCTCTCAACAGGCAATTTCCTCTAAATGGACAAACATGGGAAGTCAGCTTTATGAGCGTGTGAACCTGCATGGCTGCATGTATGTGCAAGTGTTAGCTGTGGTGCCCCAGTGAGCGTGCTTTTCAGACTGGTGCCCTGGGCTCAGGTAGTGCTGAGTGAGCGTGCCCTTCAGACTGGTGCTCTGGGTTCTAGGTAGTGCTGAGTGAGCATGCCCTTCAGACTGGTGCCCTGGGCTCAGGTAGTGCTGAATGAGCATGCCCTTCAGACTGGTGCTCTGGGTTCTAGGTAGTGCTGAGTGAGCATGCCCGTTAGACTGGTGCCCTGGGCTCAGGTAGTGCTGAGTGAGCATGCCCTTCAGACTGGTGCTCTGGGTTCTAGGTAGTGCTGAGTGAGCATGCCCTTCAGACTGGTGCCCTGGGCTCAGGTAGTGCTGAGTGAGCATGCCCTTCAGACTGGTGCCCTGGGCTCAGGTAGTGCTGAGTGAGCATGCCCTTCAGACTGGTGCCCTGGGCTCAGGTAGTGCTGAATGAGCATGCCCTTCAGACTGGTGCCCTGGGCTCAGGTAGTGCTGAGTGAGCGTGCCCTTCAGACTGGTGCTCTGGGTTCTAGGTAGTGCTGAGTGAGCATGCCCGTCAGACTGGTGCCCTGGGCTCAGGTAGTGCTCAGACCTCCTCACATCGGACATGTATACTTCTCTGACTACTGTGGAGCAGTGACATTATGGAGATTCCAGGAAGAATGTAATAAGCAGCGCCACATTTTACATATGCCCCACCTATTTATGTAGGTCATGCTCCCAAATAGTATGTGTGACCTCTACATCACACTACAGCATGACCCCCTGAGGAGACTAGAGAGGACCCCTAAACAAATAACGACCTCAAAACAGACTCCTATAGAAATACCTACCACAAAGCATACACCTATAAAAGTACTGACCTCAGAGCAGACCTCTATATAAGTACTGACCCCAGAGCAGACCCGTATACAAGCACTGACCCCAGAGCAGACCCGTATACAAGTACTGACCCCAGAGCAGATCGGTATACAAGTACTGACCCCACAGCAGACCTGTATACAAGTAGTAACCCCAGAGCAGACCCCTATACATGTACTGACCCCAGAGCAGACCCCTATACAAGTACTGACCCCAGAGCAGACCCCTATACATGTACTGACCCCAGAGCAGACCTGTATATAAGTACTGACCCCAGAGCAGACCCGTATACAAGCACTGACCCCAGAGCAGACCCCTATACATGTACTGACCCCAGAGCAGACCCCTATACAAGTACTGACCCCAGAGCAGACCCATATACAAGCACTGACCTCAGAGCAGACCTGTATATAAGTACTGACCCCAGAGCAGACCCGTATACAAGCACTGACCCCAGAGCAGACCCGTATACAAGTACTGACCCCAGAGCAGATCGGTATACAAGTACTGACCCCACAGCAGACCTGTATACAAGTAGTAACCCCAGAGCAGACCCCTATACAAGTACTGACCCCAGAGCAGACCCCTATACATGTACTGACCCCAGAGCAGACCCCTATACATGTACTGACCCCAGAGCAGACCCCTATACAAGTACTGACCCCAGAGCAGACCCCTATACATGTACTGACCCCAGAGCAGACCCATATACAAGTACTGACCCCAGAGCAGACCTGTATATATGTACTGACCCCAGAGCAGACCCGTATACATGTACTGACCCCAGAGCAGACCTGTATATATGTACTGACCCAAGAGCAGACCCGTATACATGTACTGACCCCAGAGCAGACCTGTATATATGTACTGACCCAAGAGCAGACCCGTATACATGTACTGACCCCAGAGCAGACCCCTATACATGTACTGACCCCAGAGCAGACCCCTATACATGTACTGACCCCAGAGCAGACCCCTATACAAATACTGACCCCAGAGCACAGACTCTGCAGTTCCTTACCATTCCTAATTCTTGCACCCTGCACTCCTCCTCACCCTCTGGTGCCACCGCAGCTTGACATGCAGACGCTGGCCCGGGATGTGGTGTGCAGGAGTGAAGAGGAGGGCAGGAATGAGGAGAGGCAAGTAACTGCAGTCAGGACGAGCTATCGGGAGGTCCTGGGTATTCCAGCTGTGTGAGCAAGTATATATTCATAGCAGGTCTAATCAGAACGTCCTCTATTTTTATGATAGAAACCCCCTTTAAGAACAGATTTAGACGTCATCCCATGCACAGATCACATGGGGGCAGTTCCGGTAAAATTTACAAGATCCATCAACAGCAATTTAATGGAATAGGATTTTTATATTGTCCGGTGACATTTGGATGAGAGTGACTGTGATCAGAGCCCCAGTGCCAGGCTGGGCGTAGAATCCAGCAATCACCCATAGCCTTGTTGTGGGATTGTCACACAAACGAAAGTGAAATAGAAAGCATGAAAATAGTTAAAGTACTGTAAAGGTGGAAGGTGCCCTGCAGCGCCAGGAGTCCGGGGTTACACCTCGAAATGGGGCGGAATATGCAAAATAGGAGTCGCTTTTAATGCAAAGCTTTGACTGGCATACAGGACCTTGGGTAGCTGCCAGTGTTAGACCTGCTGAGGAATAGAGAGAAAGAGCTTGTGGAGTGTATGAACAGTCGCTTCACCTGTCAATAGTCCAGGACTCTTTTACATTAATTTGTTAAGAAAGGCATTCCATGGCCAATGGGACTACCACTTTTAGATCTATGTGCACGTGCCATCTGTTGGACTTGGCTTGTGTGACCAAACCTACATGCTCCGACGGCCAAAGGCAATCGAGCTGTTGTAAAACTGTAACACCCATCAGCCACCGGCTGTCATGGCATGATGGGAATTGTAGTTTGCAATAGCTCGAGAGCCACATTTGGGGAACACTGCTCCTAATGCTGTCTTAAAGGGGAACGCAATTTTAATACAGATGCCACAGAGTCAGGTAATCCTTCCCATAGAGTCAGATGACTTTAATGGGGATGGGTGGGCACTGGGTGTATCACCGGGGCGGCTACCAACATGGCACATCCACATAGCAGCCAGGCTTAGATATTTGACTCCCCTGTGCTTAAATAAGCTTATTATTAGGATTTCAATGGGATTCTGTAAGTCATGTAATGGGATTTGTAAGCTTAGGACAATTATCTGCTTTATACTGTGTCGTTTCATGTACACAGCTAATCCACGGCTGCCGGTGTAGTCACAGGGTGAACAGGTTGTTTCCTCATCTGGTGTCATAGCTTTGGGGTTTATCACCCAGGACCACCACTCATTTATAAAGCACAGAGACCAGTGTATTAAACATTTAAAGGGATTGTTCACTTCTAATAATCCCTCTTGAGTGGCCTCTTCTGGTTTATGGATGTTGTTGGGGGGTTGTTAGGAATGAAGCTTAGCATGGCAACCACTGTGTGCTCCTTCTAACACAGACTCACGGTACCCTCCTGAACAGGTGCCCATCTTTTAAGCTGTCAATACACATAAGTTATTTGTACATGTTCGATCACATCTGTCTTTCTCCCTCCCATACACATGCATGCATGCTCGGTTTGGCCAAGCGTGCATATGTGCTCAATGGGAAGGGGGGGCAAAGGGTCTGCCAGATGTTAAAATTCAACTTGACAGATCTTTCTCTTACCGGACACCTGCTGTGGGGGAAGAGATGGGAGGCCACTATATACATTAGATGGTCAATATGTCTAATAGTAGTAGTGGTTCCTCTCACTCTCTAATATCTGTTACCGCCATATACACCAATATACCATGTCCATATATGGTGTTGCCAAGTGAAAAGTCCTTAGCAACCAGTCTGTCAAACAATTCAAGTCATCAAAGCAAAACTGGCACTTAGAGGGCGGAAAGGGCAAAGCTGCTTGTACAGTCGTCCTCAGTCATCACGTGTCATGGCCGCCTTCTTGTGACAGACATGATATATTTTGTATATGACTTTTTTGCCTTTGTTGATGATTTTTCATCTTCAAAGCGGAGCCTGTCAGATGTGTTTGTGTTGCGACTTGTCCTACCAGATGATCACCTGCAGCTATTACACAGAGTGACCGGGGTTAGTCACGGCGGCCATTAAACCAAGCCTAGGCTTTACGAATGACTGTAAATCGAAAATAGAAAGTGCACATAAAAGGAAAGCAAACATACCCGAGCGGCTTTCATAAGCGTGTTATTGATGTCCTCGCAAAGAGTAATTGTGACCATTGCCTGGTCATACACACCCATTGGTAGATAGAACTATAAAAGGTGCGGGAAGAGTTGTCATGGGGACGTAAAGGGCAACGTTTCTAAAGTTTCTATTTGTTGTGTTTACAGGACATGAATGGACAAGTGAAGGATCGATGTCCCCGGCTGTGTCACTTAAAGAAGGGACCCAATGGCTATGGATTCAACCTCCACAGCGAGAAATCTCGGCCCGGACAGTACATCCGATCTGTAGACCCAGGCTCTCCGGCAGCCAAGGCCGGGCTCAAACCACAGGATCGGCTGGTAGAGGTTAGTCATATTTTACTTTGTAAGAACACTTATCAACCTAGTATATTTGCCACTACCAACATGGCAGGGGACCAATACAGGGGTTGCCCACAGACGTTAATTGATCGGTTCACCCCATTGACATTTAGGAGTTTGGCCAACCATGTGGATGGCCTGCTTAGAAGCAAAGTGCTACTAGCCCTTTAAGGCCAGAACCCATCACCTTTGATAGACATCTGTATCAGCCACGTGTTTGATAGACTATTGTAAGGTGCTACGTGGGTTCTTTGGCACTTTATAAATTAATCAAAAGCATATTCTGCGGCACAGCACAATGAGGTAATACAATAGGACTCCAGACATGGGGCATTTACCACCAGTTTTCCCAAAAAACTTGCATAGGAAAGCATTATTAGAAAGTGCGGCTGGCGTGGCGCCCCACTGGAACTATGCTCAGGTGTCTAATGCTAATTTGGGGAAGGTAGGTATTCCAAAACATATGCGCCCTGCACCGTGCCATGGGTCACCCGATCCTCCTTCTCGTCGCCCGAGTCTGCTGAACCTTCAGTGCCCTCTGCCCGTTAGATCTGTCATCTCCTCCTATTGTACACCCAGAAAGCTCTGCCCCGCAATTCATGGGTCCTCCTGTATAATTGATGCACGCGACGCAGCCATGCGATGGGTAGACGGTAGTGTGCCAGTTGGGGGAGGGTCTTTTTTTTCTCTTTCTTTCTCTTGCCTTTCTTTCCTTTACCAGAGACAAACCAGCTGGGAGATTTGGGAACCTGATCTGTCTCCAGCACCTCACGAACATTATGTGCCGGAGCCTTCCATGCATATTTCATGCTGCTTTGTAGAAGCGAGAGGATTCCCAGGGGAGGTGCGCTCAGAAGCCGCTCATTGAGGCTTATAATCTTGTACCTGGAGAGAGGAGTCCGCTTGGGGTGTCGCATCTTGTGGGGAACTTTGCATGACACAGGCGTGTGCGGCTATTAGACACCTGTCACCCAACATGCTTATCTGTCATAGAGGATTACAGCTCAATGCTCTGCAGGCCTCCTGGTTAGGTTATCCGATCAGTCCCAGGTATCCCGATGCAGGTTATACATTTACATGGGCTGTATGTAATACTTAATATGACCTCAATGACTTTTATTTTCCTAACGTGGGTTCTTGTTTTGGATACAATTCACCCAAATAAGTAGGCACTGGTCTGTATAAGGGTCTCCCAGGCCCAAAGCAGTGGTCTGAATCTGTGACTACATCTTCCAGCATATCCTGTTTAGTTACTGATCAGTGGGGGTCCAATGGCTAGGACCCCACAATCATGAAAATGACTATGTGAATAGAGCAGAAGCATGCATGCTTGGCCACTGCTCCGTAAACTCTATGGAACTTGAAAACTTTGCATGGAATTATTTAGAATTCCAATAGACATTGAATGGAGCAGTGGCCAAGTGACCTTCATTCTCATGATTGTGGTGGTCCCAGCCATCGGACCCCCAACGATTAGCTACTAATCATCTCTTGTGTGGATAGGGAATAACTGTTAATATTGGAGTAACCCCTTTAACTCTTATGAGTTTACGAGACCCCTACGGGGGGAACCCCTTGTCAGTCTTTGCATTCATGAAGTCAGCCTCTTACCTAGTGTAAAGTGGCTGCTATCAGAGAACAATAGATTGCATTCAGGTAAAGCTGAGTCTGAGTGTTTTGCCCCTCGTCTACGTTTCGCAGCACTCGAGCGACTCCACATTTCTGTCGGTCCGCTCTATATCACCACTGGCTTTACTGAACCCAGGCTAAGAGTTCACAGGTGTCAGATTCAGGGTCGGGCCGCTGGCACCGCATACACTCCACCTATTCCCAGAGCGACTGGTGATACCTGGCAGGTGTGCGGGACGCGTCCATGCTGAAGGAATGGGGGGGGGATAGTTATTTTGGAGTAATCAAAGGAGAAGTGGAAGAAAGAAAAGTTGCAGGAAAAGTTGGGGGTGGGGTAGCTGGGAAACAATAGGTAGTAAAATAAGGGGGTGACGGCGAAGGGCAGGGGAGACGGAGGGGGAAACACAAAGCTATGTGGTCAGAACAGAGCAAAGTCATTATTCCTGTGAGGAGAAAGTAGGAAGCGGTTGCTAGGGAACCAGGGAGAAGAGGCCTTGGTGTTTGTTTTCATCGCCAGGGCCGAGGGCAGGGATCGGAGAAAAGAGACGAATTCTGAAGAGAAAGAAGGGTCCCTTTAACCCCTTCATTGCCAGCAGGTTGCCGAGCACGGCTGGTAACCACACAATGCATTCTTTTATGGTTCCCACACTCGTTGTCAGACAGGAGCCGGCGGCCCAGCGAATTACACGGCACGCTATTCAGTCCGCTGCACGTCAGCTTTGTTGCTTTCTAACTACACTAGAAAATTGCATGAATAGCAAATCCTCGCTAAAATAAAGTGACATTAAAGATCTCCGCAATGTCTTCCAGCCGTAGGGTCGTGTACACAGATATAATTATTTGGTCACACTAGTTTTCTCATAGACTGGTTTTGTTTTTTCACCTGTCATATCCTAAAATGGCTGCTATACTATATATATCTATCTGCCTGCAGGTAAACGGACAGAACGTAGATGGCATGAAGCATACTGAGGTGGTAACGAACATAAAAGCCAAAGACAACGAGACGACGTTACTGGTGGTCGACCCTGAAACGGACGAATACTTCAAGAAGCTAGGGGTCACCCCTTCTGAAGCTCATATAAAAGGAGGTACATCCTATCAGCCATATTGTCTTGGGGTTACCCATAGCATGTAATCAGATCGCTTTAGAAATAGGAAAACTACAGTGCAAATTTTTTAGCACAGAAAAAAAAAACACGTCGCTTTTTGCAATTGCAGTTTGGATTAAAGGGGATCCCTGTTTGTATCACCCTCTTGGGATATTGTATAGCGCCCATTCACATCAATAGGTTGCCTGTTTAATGCAGCACAGATCTTTGTGACTACTCTGTGAGGACCCCCCTTCTTGCTATAAACTCTCTATTAGAGTAGATCAAAATGGGTTTTCTAGACGTGAAATCCCTTTTAAAGTCATTCTATATGTTTTTTGTCCTTTCTAACATTGTATTCTTTCCTTTTAGGTGTAATCCCTCAGATGCTGACCAATGGAGTGACCAAAACACAGGTTTGTATGCATGACTTTCAATTCTGGTATAGCCTGTGTAACTCACTATAGTCTATGTAACATATCATCATAGACACCATTGCTTCCCATTGCAAAACTACAACTCTTCAGTGTTCAGGGCATGATGAGAGTGGAAGTTGTGCAACAGCTGGAAAGCCATAGGCCGCGGATCACTGATATATAGGATAATACCAACAGAACTTGACATAGTTAAATTTAGCAGTTTTTCCTTTTAAAGTCATTGGCCTCTAGGTCCTTGTTTTGTTTAATCATGAGAGCCTTGGGGCCATTGACTTCAATAAACAAAACACCAAATCCCTTCTTTTTCACTTTTTGCTCGACTATGACTTTTCACCAGGACAGGAATTTTGTGACGCCTAAATCCCATTATAACACATTGACGTCTCTACGGCCCTTTCTGTATGAGGTGTCTTGCAGTTTCCTCCGCTGTGGGTTCTCTGCACTTGTAAAAAGGAACTTGCTATTTCTGTGCTTTCACTCCAAACACCATCTCTCTGCCATGTATTGAAAAGCGCCAAGTGCAAGCCCCCACCCCGCAGAATCCTGGGACGACTCCAGGCAGGAAATGTTCAGCCATTTGCCAAGGTGCTGGATATTGAGAGTGTTTGGTGTATAACTCCAGGCAAGCAATGCGTGCGCACTCAGCACACAGCTTTCTGTATACCGTAGTTGTGATAACTTAAGAAGCCCACAGCAGAGGATTGGGGTATTCTTTTTGCTGCAGGATCATTGTGGTCTATGGGATTCTTCTGCTTTTAAAATGGATTAAAGGAGAAGTCTGGCGAAAATTTTTATTAAAGTATTGTCCCCCAAAAGTTATACAAATCCCCAGAATACACTTATTATGGGAATTGCTTATAAAGTGCTTTTTTCCTGCTCTTACTACTGCATCAAAGCTTCACTTCCTGGATAAAATGGTGATGTCACTTCCTGGATAACATGGTGATGTCACTTCCTGGATAACATGGTGATGTCACTTCCTGGATAACATGGTGATGTCACTTCCTGGATAAAATGGTGATGTCACTTCCTGGATAACATGGTGATGTCACTTGCTGGATAACATGGTGATGTCACTTCCTGGATAACACGGTGATGTCACGACCCGACTCCCAGAGCTGTGCGGGCTGTGGCTGCTGGAGAGGATGATGGCAGGGGAACACTGAGGGGCACAGGGCACTGGAGGGACACTGAGCACCCTCTGCCATCATCCTCTTCAGCAGCCACAGCCCACAGAGCTCTGGGAGTCAGGTCGTGACATCACTATTTTATCCAGGAAGTGACATCACCATTTTATCCAGGAAGTGAAGCCTTGATGCAGTAGTAAGTGCAGGGAAAAAACACTTTACGAGCATTTCCCATAATAAGTGTATATTGGGGATTTGGAAAACTTTTGGGGGGCAATACAACACTTTAAAAAAAATAAAAAATAATACTGGGTCCCAATGGTTTATAGAATGCCCCCTCCCACTAGGTCATATGAAATCAGGTTGTCTATAGCAGACTGGTTAAACAGAATCTAAAGAGATCTGAGTCACATTTTTGTTCTCTTTACAGCTCAATGGAGGCTCCTCCACGTCCTCATCTCACAGCGACCTGCAGAGCCCCGACAAAGACTCCCAGGTAATAAAAAGCTTCAGGTCCTTTATACGTTGTGACGGACAGCTGACATGCTATACTGAGTCATCAGAAGTAATATAGGACCGCATCCAACTCTGTCCTTTTGAGTTCCAAGTCATTGTTTTCCATTGTTGTTTCCTGTATGAAAGGAGCCATAGGTAGTTTACTTTTATCTGTCTATTTAGCTATGTGAGGTCTGGTTTTAGGTGGGATGAGTTGTAGTCATTATTAGGTGCATATAATTATTGTCACATTTTTATTCTTTTTTTTTTGTATAGGAAAAAAAAAAAGGGTAGATGGCCCAGCCATTATAGACAATAAATTTGCCTTATTCTGTATTTTTTATCTGAAACTTACAGTTTATTTTTTTGCATCACTAGGGAACTTGAAGCAGCGATTTTTTTATTGCTTGTATTAAACTTGGGCGTACTTAGTATTCCGAAGCATCATTCCCTGTTATTGTGACACAGACTCTGGCACAGCCTAATAGATGGATACCAATGGCAGACCTGGGGGCCTTTGTTAGGTCCCTGGCTGCCATAGTAACCTATAGGCCGAGGGCCAGACAAAAGTCCTCTCCCTCCATCAGACACTTCAGACTGCAGCATCTAAGGCTGGGTTCACACTGCTTTTTTGCATCCATTGCATGCAGAATTAAATGGAAATGGATTCTGCAATATGGCATCTGTTTCTGCATCCGTTTTTTTCCCTTTAAACGTATATGAAACGGACAGCAAGAATGCATCATGAACCTAGTCTAAGAGAATTACACAGCAAGGATCTCGGCAGTTGCAGCAGTAGCCTGGCCGTGTAGTACTGCCAAGTTGTCTCTGTGATTACATGGTTACATAAGAGAGCAGCCAACAGGATCCATGTCCATCATGTTTCCCTGGTTGAATGGAGTTGTGATGATTGGCAGCAGCTTAGTCTGTGCAAGCAGCCATGTACAATAAATACCCACATGCTAGTAACAATCGTATGGATATGTTGACAATGTATTTTGGTTGTTTTATGTCACATAGACTCTCAGTGACAACCCTATATTAAACGATAACCTTAAAAAAAAAAAAAAACAGAAGTTCTCATTAGTGGGGGCATTTATGTGTGCTGTATACAGATTTGCAGCAAGTCTCGTGGACTTCTGCTCACGCTGCTTTCACAAGGAGAGCCAAGAGGACAAAGGTAGGAACTTGAGATGAGCAAATCTCGAGCACGCTAAGTTTCATCCATGGAAAAGTTGGATGCAGCCCTAGGGAGTCCTAAAAAACATGGATACACCCTATGGCCTATGTCTGCATCCATGTTTTCCAGACAGCCTTAGGGCTGCATCCAACTTCTTCAGCCACCAGTAACCAAATGCCAAACGCTCTGGTTTGGATGAACCTAAGTGTGGTCAAGTTTCGATCATCTCTAGTAGGGATTAATGCTCAGCCAAGCACTTTTGCCTCTTAATTCTAGACATCTAAGATGGTGTTAGCACCTGATCCCCCACCATTCTGAACTTCTGGCATGTTGCTATGACATGTCAGAAGATTTTTTTTTTTTACGTGATGATAACACTTTAAATCATATTAAGACATGTTCTCAAATAGACATTAGAATGTCTCAGTAGTGCAGCTTTGGGCGATCATATCTCATCTTAGAAGCAGTATTTTATGTTATAATACAGACCAGAGGTTACTATATAGAGTATATTTCTGACAGATCGTGTCAGCAGAATATGAGTAGTAATACCCGCATTATACTTCTATGTTACAGGCAGGTGACCTGATCCGAAAAGACCCCTTTGAAGAGAGCGGGCTACGTCTCAGCCCTACAGCAGCCGAAGCAAAGGAAAAAGCCCGCGCTAAGAGAGCCAATAAGCGAGCCCCCCAAATGGACTGGAACAAGAAACACGAAATTTTTAGCAACTTCTGATCTTGTCTTTCAAGACACGAACATTCGGGATGAGGGCTGTCGCAGGACTCACACACCCTCGCTCCCACTAAACAATGCGTATTAACCGGAGCGCGCAGATTATTACCAACTAACGTGAGGTTGTCACCCAACCTATACCTGTTTAACCATTTCAGCTATGTGGAATTTCAAGGCATATCGTGTTGACTGTTTGGTGCCAGGCCACATATTCTACCCACACCAGCATCGGAGGATGAAAACATGGTGCGCTCTGTGCGGGCATTATTGTCACATTGGGTCATGGGTGAATTGGGGGGGAAAAACTGGCTTGAAAGAAAAAGTCTTAACTCGAGACTGGAATGTAGACAGAAAAAGCAATGAATTCTGGGAATCGACGACAAGGACAACAGTTCTCCATTGCTAAAGCAGCAGGGTCCTGGCAGCTGTGTCGTCGTCCTCCTCCCATGTTTATAAGACTGTTTCCTCATCCTGTCCTGCGGTTCCAGCAAGGATTAGGATGTACCATTTCCTCCGCCAGGGACCAAAGCTCGCGGGAGACCGCTGAGATCGGTTATCAGAGTACCCTCTTATATGTCCACCCCCCAAAAAAGTTTCACCAAGAAAGTGTACATTCCGCATTCTCAGTAGATAGGAGGATTGCACAATCTCCTCCTAACATTTGAAAGACATGGCTCTGTTAACACTTTTGCTGCCAACTCCTCCTGGGGATGGAAAGTCATGCATCACAACACTGGGGATGATATGTCTTGAAATCATCTTGCTACTGACAGTAGAATATGGTTATGGATGGAAAAAAAAAGGAAACCTCATTTAGTGCACAGGGGGGGAGGGGGGCACAATTTGGGCCTCATGTGGAATAGGCAAAGTACTGCACGTCAGACCGTCCCTTGGGGTCACACATTCCTTGCTGCAGCCCAGAACCGCTGGCTCCCTCTTACCCAAGTGATGTGCACATGGTTTGAGTTACGTGGAAAAATAACAAGGGCTCGGAATCAAGTCGCTCAGCAATCTGCCCCTGAGATCGGAAAGTGCCCCCCCCCCTCTTAGAAGTCAGAGACTGATGCATAGATACTGTGTAAGGGTGCCATGTGTGATATACCGCAATGACACCTGTACTAGTGTTTGATTAACCCGCTTTGGAGCGCAACTTACCTTATAGCAGGCATGGGGAACCTTCGGATCGCCAGCTGTTGCAAAACTACAATTCCCATCATGCTTGGACAGCCAAAGCTTTAGCTGTCCAGGTATGATGGGAATTGTAGTTTTACAACAGCTGGAAGACCAAAGATTTCCCGTCCCTGATTTAAAGGGGTTATCAAAAACATGGCCACTTTTTTCCAGAGGCAACACCACTCTTGTCTCCAGTTTGGGTGCAGGTTTTGTAACTCAGTTCCATTGAAGTAAATTAAGCTTAAGGGTACAAACACACACACCGTATACGCAGCAGATCTGCAGCAGATTTGATGGTGCAGATTTGATGCTGTGTTCAGTTAATTAGATCTAATCTGCTGCGTATCGCAGCAGTAAATACGCTGCGTATATGGTGCGTGTGTTTGTACCCTTAACCAGACCTGAACTGGAGACAAGAGTGGTGCTGTGTCTGGAAGAAAGTGGTCATGTGTTTGTAATGCTGGATAACTCTGTTCTCCAACCTGTGACTTATCAGCTATTGCAAAACTACAATTACTACAAAAATACAACATGTCCTAAAAGACTTTAGTATCATGTTAGTTGTTTGGAGCAGCTTTGAGAGGCACAATATGAGGATCACTGGCCAGAAGCTGTCAGAGCAGGATGAGAGTTGTAGGTTCATAACAGAAGAAGGGACTCCGGACTGGGTAACACTAGTCTAAGGCTGACAGGGTATTGGGAGTTGTAGAGCTTCCTAAGAGTAAGAGGTCCTTGGGTTACAAAACTATGACGGACATTTGTCAAGGGATGATGGGAGTTGTAGATTTGCATCTGTAAGAGATCCTCTAGTTGGGAACACTGGCTGAAGGTTGTCAGGGCATGATGGAAGTTGTATTTTTATAGCTGCTAAAAAACTACTAACTATGGAACATTGAACAAGAGTTGTAGCTTCATAATAATAAGAGTGTCGGGTTAGAGAACACTGGCTGAAGGTTGTCAGGACATGATGAGAGTTGTCCGCTTTACAAGCATAAAGGAACTTCAGGTTAGAGAACACTGGCTGAAGGTTGTCAGGGCATGATGAGGGTTGTAGCTTTTTAGCAGGGGGAGAGTCACAGATTTGGGGGGGGGGGCACTGCCTTAGACCTTCACTCAAAAAAAATGTAGCATTTAACCCTGTGTTCTGTTAATACCTCTTATATCCAGGATTACCAAGTGGGTGAGATCACGTCCATCTGAAAGCTCCTCTTACTAAATCTATGGACCTTACGCTGACCCAGGAATGCTGTTTTAATCACGTCGGGGGGGGGGGGGGGGGGGGGGGGATTAGGTAGATTCTGGCCAAATAAAATATCTTTTTACAATAATTCTTTTCCATGAAAAACAACAACAAAAGAAGTTTCCCTCCTAGGTTTCTAGAGCTGTGCTGCCCCCTAGAGGCCATAAGGAAAATGCTTGGGTTCTGCAAGCCAGGCAGAAATATTACCAGATATTGGATAAAACAATGTGCTTCTATTGTGCAATGTGTGGGATATGTACCCAGGAGGCCGTCAGCTTTATAATTCAGCCCTTTTTTTTATTGAGCTTTGATTCTTAGACCACACCAGGGAGTTGGAGGAAGACGTATATTGTAAGGTTTTCTGATGATCGCTCCATCACACCGCACCAATAATTGTTCCACTTTCCATTCTTGACCTTTTAAGTCACCTCAACCAGACGTCATTTAAGATGTAGTTGCGTTACCCTCACGTGATGCAGTTTTAGGGCTTATGGTGGCCACATGTTGATACAGCTGTACACAGTCAGACTAGGGTGAGATAAGTGAAGAGGTCTAAACAATGGACGTAACATAGTCAATTACTGAACATTCCAGATTGTTTGAGCGGAGATCTTAGGACTGCTCTGTGGGGGGTGCCTCTTTACATATTTGTCACCACACAGCAGCCTATGGACCAATTGCATTAGTATCCACTGTGAGGGGGCGCTTACCTTCACTCATTCCGCTAGATGCACATACCGCGGCATTTAGCGCAATTCCTGACCCCATCACTCCGCATTAGGATTGGGCTTAGTGCAATTTCTCAATATTCTGCCATCATTCAGCATTTTAGGTTGAGCAGGCCCCGATCACTTAGCATCGAGATTTAGCTTAGGCCAGTTTGGATTGAGCATGGTGCCATTTTTCAGTGGCCCCCCATTACTCAGCATTGAGGTTCAGCTCGGTCCCATCACTTAGCCTTGAGGTCGAGTTTGGGCCTTTCATTCACCATTGAGGTCGACCTCTGGCCATCACTCAGCATTGAGGTCGACCTCGGGCCCATCACTCAGCATTGAGGTTGCGCTCGGCCCCATCACTGAGCCTTGAGGTCAGCCTGGGTCCATCAGTCAGCACTGAGGTTGACCTCTGGTCATTCACTCAGCACTGAACTTGAATTTGGGCCCATCACTTAGCACTTAGGTCGACCTCTGGTCCATCACTCAGCAGTGAGGTCGACCTCTGGTCCATCACTCAGCATTGAGGTTCAGCTTGGTGTCATTCTTCAACCTGGTCACATCTCAGCACCAAGGTTGAGCACAGCCCCATCACTAACCAGTGAGATTCAAATTGCTTCCATCACTAACCAGTGAGGTTCTGATTGCTTCCATCACTAACCAGTGAGGTTGAGCTCCCATCACTCTGCCTTTATCTTGAGACACAGAGCCCATCACAGTGTTCAGGTCGAGTAGGATCTTCAGTCACTTGGATCTCATCATTCCACATCTTTGTAAGCAGGACCAAGACTTTCTATAAAATGAATGTGCACCATTACATGGAAAGCTTATGGAAGGTGACCCCCATGGGCCATTCTATTGGGTTATACTGCAGCTATGCAGACCGGCCATTGCTGTATAAGACTGAAGGTGTGTGCTGGCGCTCTGGACAGGAAGCATCAGAAGCGGTGATCACCCATGGCCTGTATCACTCATCCTTCCTCACTAACACTGAAGTGCCGACCATAACCGTGGGTGCTCAATGGACGCTGTAGAATGTGGATGAAAGCGTGGAGACGGCATGTTATATAGGACGATATATGAAGGACGCGGCGTTGGATGTAGTTCGTGACTATATTTTTAACAAACTGATGGATTTTTTTTATGGACGTAGAGTTATTTTAAGTGTTCTAAAACCTGACCACTATGGCTGAAATGTGCCCGGCTAACGCCACTGTATCCTACAGCATATCTCACCAGCACAGCAGGCCCCTAATGGCTGCCCCCTGCTGGTAGAGTCGGAGGTCTGCAGTATAGTTTTGTATGGCGGACTGTTTTTGTTTTTTTTTGATAGAAGAGATAGCCAGGAGACCTCTGCCCCGCACGCGGCCATTACGCTGCCTATATGTAGCTCTGTTTGGAATCATATTTTTGTACTTTTAAAAACCTGTAATTATGTAAGGCA
Organism: Dendropsophus ebraccatus; assembly: GCF_027789765.1. NCBI lineage: Eukaryota > Metazoa > Chordata > Amphibia > Anura > Hylidae > Dendropsophus > Dendropsophus ebraccatus. Next base: position 99,931,573 of record NC_091462.1, on the reverse strand, counting down.
CATATCTGATAACATTTATCTATGACACACCACATATTGTACTGCTATGTGCATAATAAAGGCTTTCCCAAGTACCCGGCTGTTACGTGGGCCTCATTCTGTGCCTTGGTCACATATTACAGGGCTGAGACATAACCAGACCTGAGGGCAGATCGGTCACAAGGGGTATTCCCACCTCAAGCATTTTCGGCATAAATCCAGGATATGCTATAGTTCTGTGATTCTCAAATGTTTCCTCTTTTCAATTCCATTTGGCTGTGTCAGTACTAGCGCTAACTTTTAAACAGTTGGGGAGCACCCAGTATCATAATTAAAGAGTAGTTAACAAAACAAAAATGTTTCTTTCAAATCAACTGATCCCAGCAAGTGCCAGAGATTTGTAATTTACTTCTATTTAAAATGAAGTAGTGTATTTGTTCCAGTCTGACACAGTGCTCTTTGCTGCCACATCTGTCCATGTCAGGAACTGTCCAGACCAGTAGCTAATTCCCATAAAAAAAACTCTCCTCCTCTTCAGACTGGAAAGAATACATCACTTCCTGCAGGTAATACAGCAGCTGATAAGTACTGGAAGACTGGAGATTTTTCATAGTAAATTACAAATCTCTGCCACTTTCTGGCAACAGTTGATTTGAAAGATTTTTTTTTTTTGGTGGAGTACCCCTTTAAAGGGGTAGTGCGGCGCTAAACAATTATTCACTAAATAACACACATTACAAAGTAATACAACTTTGTAATGTATGTTATGTTAGTGAATCGCTCCCTTCCCTGTGTTTCCCCCCACCCACACCAGACCCGGAAGTGTAGTGCTCTATACATACCTGCTTCTTGCCGACCCCCGACCGCCATGTTGTGCCAATGATGTCATCTTCAGACGGACGGCCGAACCGCTCCGACTGTTCCTAGTGCCGGCCGCCCTCTGCCGCGTCATCAGCTACTCAGCCGGATTGACATCATTGGCACAAGATGGTGGACGGGGGTCGGCAAGAAGCAGGTGTGTATAGAGCACTACACTTCCGGGTCTGGTGTGGGTGGGGGGAAAAAGGGGAAGGGGGCGATTCACTAACATAACATACATTACAAAGTTGTAGAACTTTGTAATGTGTGTTATTTAGTGAATAATTGTTTAGCGCAGCACTACCCCTTTAAGGGGGGACTTTATTATTAAGCTCCTTGGATTTCTGCAAAATATGTGGCTTTTTCCAGGTTTCCAGGTTTGCTGAATTTATTAAGAGGCGTGATGTGAATACCCAGACCAATGAAACTTTTGACATGTCTCTGTCAAAAAAAAAAAAAAAAAAAGAAATGTCACAACTTTTATTAATAAAACATAAAGCTATACAGTGTATTTACACAAGAAAATCATAGTGTGGTTAGGACTATAGAGCTGTACCCTAAGCTATTCTTTTCGCTGGAAGGATCCCTCCTTGATCACTAATCTGCCAGCAAGTGTTGAGTTTGCCTGCAGTGCCTCCGCAGGGCAAATGAGGTATTACAGGTTTAGAGAAACCAATGGCTTGTTCGTCAAATTCATGGCCATACTGGGTCCCTCAGAGAAAGATGCTTATTGTAGCCACAGTCTGATCTGCTTAATAGAATGGGAGACCCCCTGCATTTTGTAGATATACCAGACAGACCCTTTATACGCAACTAATAAACTTCCAAGAGGATTCATCTTCCAGTCTCCATTTCTCTGTCACTTCTTCTTCTTCGCTCCAGGGCAGATGTCTCTGTTCAGGCAGTCGGAGCATCGGGGGGACACGGGGAGGCAAACCTGCTGCCCAAACCCCACCAATAGCCAATTGATTTCACTCCACAGATCCCTATGGACAAAAAGAGGTCACTTCTATCAGATCAGGGGGTTGTTCAGGCATTATGCCCATGTCACTGCCCCTACCACACATCATCAGAATACTCATATCCTGAAATACTCTGCACTGCTGAAGACCTTGACCTTACTATTATCTAACTCATCATTTGCCCATCCTTACTGCCAGCATCACATATGGCGGATCCATCACACCTACAAGATCCACACACTCCACTCCTGAAATACTCTGTGCTGCCGGGGCACTGACCATTAAAATCAAGATGTGACTTTCCACAGCAGAATGACCAGACCATTTATGACCAGCCTGACCCTCACCTTGGCAGCCAATCCTCGAGGGCCACACGAGTGTCTTCAGGAGTCTTAGTTTCTTTCTTCACCCACTTCAGTCTGTTGGAAATACGATGTACGTGAGTGTCCACACCTGAGGAGACAGGAGGCCATCACAGACTACAAGTCTCACGTTGTCCAGCGTTACAAAACAAGGCTGCTAACGTAATAAAACAGCGCCACATCTGTCCTTAGGTTGCATGTGGTATTGCAACTCAGCCCCTATTCACCGAGTTACTAGAAAAATCCATAGAGCTCTGTTTGGAAAAGCGCAGCCATGTTTTTCCAATCCTGAACTACCCCTTTAAGTGTGTTGTATAAGGGTGCCTTAACACAGATTTATCTGACAGATTTTGAAAGCCAAAGCCAGGAATGGATTTGAGAAGAGGATAAATCTCAGTCTTTTCTTTATGACCTGTTCCCTGTGCATAGTCTGTTCCTGGTTTTGGTTTCAAAAATCTGTCAGATAAATCTGTCTGTGTAAAGGATACCTAACAAATTATTGGGATTTCCAGGCTATCAGGTGCCAGATCAATGGACATTCACTGGGTATACAATTATCCAAGGAAACCATTTCATTCCACTGAATCTAGAGGAAACTGCTCAGTGTGAATGTGACCTGTATGGATTGTGGTGATTGAAAATCATGATAATAAATTAAAGGTATCTGAAATGGAAACAGTCAGCAATCTGGATCCAGTCTCATCCTTACCGATTCCAGAAACCTTGTTCCAGGCAATATCCATAATCAGATGAGCCATTTTAGGTCCTACTCCGGGAAGCTTTACCAGCTCTGCTACATTATCAGGAATGTCGCCACCGTACTGCTCCTGAAGTATCTCCGTGGTCTTCTTTATGTATTTCACCTTACTCTATGGTAAGAAATCAAGATTAAAGGAATTGTTCAGTTTTGTCGGGTCTCTAAAGACAAGTTCCATAATATGAAACACTCAACTATTAGCTGTGTCTTCTGTTTATCCCACAGTGGCCACTACTGGCGAAATGTGGTACTGTAAATGTCCATTCCAGTACATGAATGACCATGTTATTTATGATCACGATGAGTCCTCCAGAGCAGTAACCACTCTTTACAGCAGCTCTTAGTGGTGCGTTTACACAGAGAGATTTATCTGACAGATTTTAGAAGCCAAAGCCAGGAATGGATTTGGAAAGAGGAGATATCTCAATCTTTCCTTTACGACCTGTTCCCTGTTCATAGTCTGTTCCTGGCTTTGGCTTCAAAAATCTGTCAGATAAATCTCTGTGTAAACACACCATAGCTCTTGCTAATAAACAGGGATTCTAGAGAGACCACTCCCTTAATTCAGAGAGTTTTACAGCCAAGACTGGCATTGTCTACCACCACGTCACCATCATTCTGTCACCTTCCAGAATCCCACAGGATAGATAAGTTTCCCCAGTGTCTCTTCGTCCGTCTCCAGTATCTTGTCCACGGTCAGGCCATGTTCTCGTAATCTGGTCATGGCCGCTGAGGTCACCTGGTCCTTTGTTTGGCTGGACAGCATGAGGGACAGCAGGACCTGGTAGCGCATCACCTGTAAAGAAACAAAGCGGGTGATCAATTACTGCTGGAAATAACTAGGCTGTAACCCCCAAATACATCAGCACCCATCCACAATGATCCCCTCATCTCCTACTCTGGTCTGTGTCTATAATCTGTATATATATATATATATATATATATATATATATAGTGAGAATGCTGCTTATCTTAAACCTATCAATTATAGGATATTACTAAGCACATACAAAGTACATCAGACAAGTAGATGGCGCCAGATATGCCATAAATAAGGGGCATTTAAATCCAGACATACAGGGTATATACACCTATATATGTGTACAGCTTTTATCTGGGTAGTGCGGCAGGGGACATGATTTTACTGGCATTCCAGCATGTGGACCATAAAGCAACCATCTGGCTCCAGTATGTTTGGAGAATGCAGGACCTGCTGGGAGTTATAGTTCCACCACAATGGCTGAAGCGCCACAGGTTGGGGATCTCTGGTGTAATACATTCACACTGCAGACATGGCAACCACATGCCCATAGATCAGCAGCAGGCGTTGTGGATACCAGTGCTGCCCTCCTGTACTGGGGCCAGTCCCCACCATCTGCTGCTCTGTCTGGCATAGGCTCCTAGTAAAACAAGAACCTGCTGCAAGATTAAAGGGGCTCTATAACCCTCCCTGCTGTAACTTTTATAGCATGTAAGAGGGGAAGGGGGGTGTCTACTGCTCAGCTACCCCCTCTATTGTACAAAGATGAAAGGTGCAAAGACTGAAAGACTGGGTGTCACTGACAATGATGGAACTGCAGCCGGAAAAGTTAAATCTTGAGAACAAAATAATGATTGTATATACCTAACACACTGCAAACCTCGAACACGGTACATAAAGTGTACAGCGATTGGTATATACTGCCATCTACTGGTCACTGTTGGTAAAGCATTTTAAACTTTTATAGGTGTTCTATCAATAATCAGGTAACAAAGTCACTTGTGTCCAAAAAGTGGGAAATCATGAAGTAAACCACACAGAAAACACTCAATGATAAAATAAAGACCTGCGGTGGTCCGAGGATGGGCCGGCCCCCAACTCTGTGGATGGATTTACCTTCACAGCACCAAGCTGGACCCACTAAGATTAACCCATGTCGGTGCCCAGAACTCTGTGTCGCTGATCCATACCTTAGCTGTAGAAGCTCTCCATCAACATCATGCTGCACATTACCATTGGACCTTGTTTGAGCTTCCCTCCAATATCCGGCTGGCATGAAACACCACTACCTCATGACCCTCTACACCCCACAAGCGGCCTGTGAGTATTTCCCATCTGGCACCTGGTCAGGAAAAATAGCCACTTATTGTAGTCCTGTGGCCACTGACCCCAGTGATCTTAACAAATTGGCCACTATACCTGAACTCCCCAAAACAAACCAGGTAAGTATCACACGACTATGATTACACACACACATGGTTTTGGTCCTGGGACTAATTCTTACAACATATTTGGGGTCAAGAAGGAATTTTTCCCTCTTACTAAAAATCAAATCTCTTTTTTTTGCCCCTTTACATCTTAGGGTCTTTACAATATTTTTGCATATTGAGCACGCAGACGAGCAGTAGCCGATTTCTCTGTGTTGGAACCGGCAGGAGGTGGTAAGTATTGGGGGCTCTATTGGGGGTTGTGTGGATTCTGCCAGGGGTGCCAGGGTCCCTTTCAGCCTCTTTTCCTATGTTGTCACCATACATGCACCCACAGACTGTGAGCCTATACCACAATACCCATCTATGACACCCTCACAGGAGATCAGCAGTGCTCAGCAGTGGCATTATCACATCAAAATCCACAGCAGAAAACCCATGTGGGTGTATGTAGGAGGTGTTACCTGTGGCCCGGCCTTCTGATCAAAACATTTCTCTGCCCCCATCTGATCCACAGGGGCGTCACGGTCGCTCCTCATCTGCCGGATGTTCTCCAGTTGTTTGCTCCAGTTCTTTGGTTCCCACTTAAGCTTCTTGTCAGTCTCATCTGTTGCCTCATATTCTACCTGTATCCTTCTCTTACCGCCTGCCGCTCCTGAGGATGAGGCCTTCACAGCCGGGCCTGAAAACAAGTCACCAGATGGGGGGATTTAGCAGAAGAATCACCAAGCAATCCCCTTATTTATTCAGGTGAGGTGACAGGCCCATCTCATCCCTGATCCCTTCTATTAGGTGCAGCCGCCTCGGCCCCCATTACCTTCTACAGCAGGGATGAGAAACTTTCAGCCGTCCAGCTGTTGCAAAACTACAATTCCCATCACGTCCAAAAAGCCTAAGCTAAAACTTCAGCTGTCCAGGCATGATGGGAATTGTAGTTTTTGCAAAAGCTGGAATGCCAAATGTTCCACCTCGGCATTAGGTGCAGCCGCCTTGCCCCCCCCATTCCCTGCTATTAGGTGCTGCCGCCTCAGCCCCCATTCCCTTCTATTAGGGGCAGCCTCGGCCCCCCATTGCCTTCTATTAGGTGCAGCCGCCTTGGCCCACCATTCCCTTCTATTAGATGCAGCCACCTCGGCCCCCATTCTCTTCTATTAGATGCAGCCGCCTCGGCCCCCCCCCCATTCCCTTCTATTAGATGCAGTCGCCTCGGCCCCCCCCATTCCCTTCTATTAGATGCAGCCGCCTCGGCCCCTATTCCCTTCTATTAGGTGCAGCCACCTCAGCCCCCCCCTATTCCCTTCTATTAGGTGCAGCCACCTCAGCCCCCCCCCCCATTCCCTTCTATTAGGTGCAGCCACCTCAGCCCCCCCCATTCCCTTCTATTAGATGCAGCCACCTCAGCCCCCCCCCCCATTCCCTTCTATTAGGTGCAGCCGCCTCGCCCCCCCCCCCATTCCCTTCTATTAGGTGCAGCCGCCTCGGCCCCCCCCCCCATTCCCTTCTATTAGATGCAGCCACCTCAGCCCCCCCCCCATTCCCTTCTATTAGGTGCAGCCGCCTCGGCCCCCATTCCCTTCTATTAGGTGCAGCCACCTCAGCCCCCCCCCCATTCCCTTATATTAGGTGCAGCCGCCTCGGCCCCCATTCCCTTCTATTAGGTGCAGCCACCTCAGCCCCCCCCCTTATTCCCTTCTATTAGATGCAGCCACCTCAGCCCCCCCCCCATTCCCTTCTATTAGGTGCAGCCGCCTCGCCCCCCCCCATTCCCTTCTATTAGATGCAGCCGCCTCGGCCCCCCCCCCCATTCCCTTCTATTAGATGCAGCCACCTTGGCCCCCCCATTCCCTTCTATTAGATGCAGCTGCCTCGGCCCCCCCCCCCATTCCCTTCTATTAGATGCAGCCGCCTCGGCCCCCCCATTCCCTTCTATTAGATGCAGCCGCCTCGGCCCCCCATTCCCTTCTATTAGATGCAGCCGCCTCGGCCCCCCCCCCATTCCCTTCTATTAGATGCAGCCACCTCAGGCCCCCCCCATTCCCTTCTATTAGGTGCAGCCACCTCAGCCCCCCCCCCATTCCCTTCTATTAGGTGCAGCCGCCTCGGCCCCCCCATTCCCTTCTATTAGGTGCAGCCACCTCAGCCCCCCCCCCCTTCCCTTCTATTAGTGCAGCCGCCTCAGCCCCCCCCCCCATTCCCTTCTATTAGGTGCAGCCGCCTCAGCCCCCCCCTATTCCCTTCTATTAGATGCAGCCGCCTCGGCCCCCCCCCATTCCCTTCTATTAGATGCAGCCACCTCGGCCCCCATTCCCTTCTATTATATGCAGCCACCTCGGCCCCCCCATTCCCTTCTATTAGGTGCAGCCACCTCAGCCCCCCCATTCCCTTCTATTAGGTGCAGCCACCTCAGCCCCCCCCATTCCCTTCTATTAGGTGCAGCCGCCTCGGCCCCCCCATTCCCTTCTATTAGATGCAGCCGCCTCGGTCCCTCCCCCATTCCCTTCTATTAGATGCAGCCGCCTCGGCCCCCCCCCCCCATTCCCTTCTATTAGATGCAGCCACCTCAGCCCCCCCCATTCCCTTCTATTAGGTGCAGCCGCCTCGGCCCCCCCATTCCCTTCTATTAGATGCAGCCACCTCAGCCCCCCCCATTCCCTTCTATTAGGTGCAGCCGCCTCGGCCCCCCCATTCCCTTCTATTAGGTGCAGCCGCCTCGGTCCCCCCCCCATTCCCTTCTATTAGATGCAGCCGCCTCGGTCCCCCCCCCCATTCCCTTCTATTAGATGCAGCCACCTCGGCCCCCCCACCATTCCCTTCTATTAGATGCAGCCGCCTCGGCCCCCCCATTCCCTTCTATTAGATGCAGCCGCCTCGGCCCCCCCCATTCCCTTCTATTAGGTGCAGCCACCTCAGCCCCCCCATTCCCTTCTATTAGGTGCAGCCACCTCAGCCCCCCCATTCCCTTCTATTAGGTGCAGCCACCTCAGCCCCCCCATTCCCTTCTATTAGGTGCAGCCGCCTCGGCCCCCCCATTCCCTTCTATTAGATGCAGCCGCCTCGGTCCCTCCCCCATTCCCTTCAATTAGATGCAGCCGCCTCGGCCCCCCCATTCCCTTCTATTAGATGCAGCCGCCTCGCCCCCCCCCCATTCCCTTCTATTAGGTGCAGCCGCCTCGGCCCCCCCATTCCCTTCTATTAGGTGCAGCCACCTCAGCCCCCCCCCATTCCCTTCTATTAGGTGCAGCCACCTCGGCCCCTATTCCCTTCTATTAGATGCAGCCACCTCAGCCCCCCCCCATTCCCTTCTATTAGGTGCAGCCACCTCAGCCCCCCCCATTCCCTTCTATTAGGTGCAGCCGCCTCGGCCCCCCCATTCCCTTCTATTAGGTGCAGCCGCCTCGGTCCCCCCCCCATTCCCTTCTATTAGATGCAGCCGCCTCGGTCCCCCCCCCATTCCCTTCTATTAGATGCAGCCACCTCGGCCCCCCCCATTCCCTTCTATTAGATGCAGCCGCCTCGGCCCCCCCCCCATTCCCTTCTATTAGATGCAGCCGCCTCGCCCCCCCCCATTCCCTTCTATTAGATGCAGCCGCCTCGGTCCCCCCCCCATTCCCTTCTATTAGATGCAGCCGCCTCGGCCCCCCCCCCATTCCCTTCTATTAGGTGCAGCCGCCTCAGCCCCCCCCCCATTCCCTTCTATTAGGTGCAGCCGCCTCGGCCCCCATTCCCTTCTATTAGGTGAAGCCCCCCCCCCCCCCATTCCCTTCTATTAGATGCAGCCGCCTCGGCCCCCCATTCCCTTCTATTAGGTGCAGCCGCCTCGGTCCCCCCCCCCATTCCCTTCTATTAGGTGCAGCCGCCTCGGTCCCCCCCCCCATTCCCTTCTATTAGATGCAGCCGCCTCGGTCCCCCCCCCATTCCCTTCTATTAGATGCAGCCACCTCGGCCCCCCCACCATTCCCTTCTATTAGATGCAGCCGCCTCGGCCCCCCCCCATTCCCTTCTATTAGATGCAGCCGCCTCGGCCCCCCCATTCCCTTCTATTAGGTGCAGCCACCTCAGCCCCCCCATTCCCTTCTATTAGGTGCAGCCACCTCAGCCCCCCCATTCCCTTCTATTAGGTGCAGCCACCTCAGCCCCCCCCATTCCCTTCTATTAGGTGCAGCCGCCTCGGCCCCCATTCCCTTCTATTAGATGCAGCCGCCTCGGTCCCTCCCCCATTCCCTTCAATTAGATGCAGCCACCTCGGCCCCCCCATTCCCTTCTATTAGATGCAGCCGCCTCGCCCCCCCCCCCCATTCCCTTCTATTAGGTGCAGCCGCCTCGGCCCCCCCATTCCCTTATATTAGGTGCAGCCGCCTCGGCCCCCATTCCCTTCTATTAGATGCAGCCACCTCAGCCCCCCCCCATTCCCTTCTATTAGGTGCAGCCACCTCAGCCCCCCCCATTCCCTTCTATTAGATGCAGCCGCCTCGGCCCCCCCATTCCCTTCTATTAGGTGCAGCCGCCTCGGTCCCCCCCCCATTCCCTTCTATTAGATGCAGCCGCCTCGGCCCCCCCCATTCCCTTCTATTAGATGCAGCCGCCTCGCCCCCCCCCCATTCCCTTCTATTAGATGCAGCCGCCTCGCCCCCCCCCCATTCCCTTCTATTAGATGCAGCCGCCTCGGTCCCCCCCCCATTCCCTTCTATTAGATGCAGCCGCCTCGGCCCCCCCATTCCCTTCTATTAGGTGCAGCCCCCCCCCCCCATTCCCTTCTATTAGATGCACCGCCTCGGCCCCCCCATTCCCTTCTATTAGATGCAGCCCCCCCCCCCCCATTCCCTTCTATTAGATGCAGCCACCTCAGCCCCCCCCCATACCCTTCTATTAGGTGCAGCCGCCTCGGTCCCCCCCCCATTCCCTTCTATTAGATGCAGCCCCCCCCCCCCCCATTCCCTTCTATTAGATGCAGCCACCTCAGCCCCCCCCATTCCCTTCTATTAGATGCAGCCGCCTCGGTCCCCCCCCCCCTCCCTTCTATTAGATGCAGCCGCCTCGGTCCCCCCCCCATTCCCTTCTATTAGATGCAGCCGCCTCGGCCCCCCCCATTCCCTTCTATTAGATGCAGCCGCCTCGCCCCCCCCCCCCATTCCCTTCTATTAGATGCAGCCGCCTCGCCCCCCCCCCATTCCCTTCTATTAGATGCAGCCGCCTCGGTCCCCCCCCCATTCCCTTCTATTAGATGCAGCCGCCTCGGCCCCCCCATTCCCTTCTATTAGGTGCAGCCCCCCCCCCCATTCCCTTCTATTAGATGCAGCCGCCTCGGCCCCCCCATTCCCTTCTATTAGATGCAGCCCCCCCCCCCATTCCCTTCTATTAGGTGCAGCCGCCTCGGCCCCCCCATTCCCTTCTATTAGATGCAGCCCCCCCCCCCCATTCCCTTCTATTAGGTGCAGCCACCTCAGCCCCCCCCCATTCCCTTCTATTAGGTGCAGCCACCTCGGCCCCCCCCATTCCCTTCTATTAGATGCAGCCGCCTCGGCCCCCCCATTCCCTTCTATTAGATGCAGCCCCCCCCCCATTCCCTTCTATTAGGTGCAGCCGCCTCGGCCCCCCCATTCCCTTCTATTAGATGCAGCCACCTCGGCCCCCCCACCATTCCCTTCTATTAGATGCAGCCGCCTCGGCCCCCCCATTCCCTTCTATTAGATGCAGCCACCTCAACCCCCCCCCCCCCCCATTCCCTTCTATTAGGTGCAGCCGCCTCGGCCCCCCCCCCCATTCCCTTCTATTAGGTGCAGCCGCCTCGGCCCCCCCATTCCCTTCTATTAGATGCAGCCCCCCCCCCATTCCCTTCTATTAGGTGCAGCCACCTCAGCCCCCCCCATTCCCTTCTATTAGATGCAGCCACCTCAGCCCCCCCCCCCCCATTCCCTTCTATTAGGTGCAGCCGCCTCGGCCCCCATTCCCTTCTATTAGGTGCAGCCGCCTCGGCCCCCCCATTCCCTTCTATTAGATGCAGCCCCCCCCCCATTCCCTTCTATTAGGTGCAGCCGCCTCGGCCCCCCCCCCCCATTCCCTTCTATTAGGTGCAGCCACCTCGGCCCCTATTCCCTCAAAACTACAATCCCCATCATACCTGGACAGCCAAAGTTTTAGCTTTGGCTGTCCAGGCATGATGGTAATTGTAGTTTGAGGCCCAAAGGTTCCCTATCCTTGCTTTACGATATGCTGCAGAATTAATGGACCTAAAACTGCATCAAATTGAGCAACACTGATTTACACATCAAACTGCCCTATAACATTGATATATGGTGAGCATGCGCAATGAATAAGGTACAGCAGCGTTCCCCAACTTAAGACTGATCCAAAACTACAACTCCCAGCATGCATTGACTGCCCTAGGCGTGCTGGGAGTTGTAGTTTTGGAGCAGCTGGTGAGCCCCACACTACACCCTTCTGCCTCTCACCTGCAGCCTCCTCAGCCTTCTTCTTACTCTTTCCCCCTTCTAGTATCTTCCTCCCGCTCCTGGTGGTGATTCTTCCAGCGCTCATATTTCCCCCCTCACATGTTCGAGCTGCCTCAGAAAACTACATCTCCCAGCAGCCCTCTCTAACAGAGCGCGGCACGTGACCTGCCATGTGGGCGGGGCGCTGGACTGAAGTGGGCGGCGTCTGCAGGCCCAGAAGCCAAGAGCTGAAGTAGAGAGCGCTGGCCGGGCGTCCGGGTGACAGGAGGGCGGCGGAGCTCCAGGTGGGTGCGGGGCGTCCTGCGGGCTGTAGCAGGGGGCGCTGCCGGGCCTGTCCTGTGCGCCTCCTCGGGCTTGTTTACCTTGTGGCGCTGTGTATACAGTGCTCCTAGCGGGACCGCAGCGCTTTGCACTTTCTATCGCTGTTGTTTTGCGCTAGGTTCACACTCTGCGTCATTTATTGCTGCATTCTGCGGCCCCTGACTGTCACTAAGCTACAAATCTCAGCCTGGCCCGGGGTATGCTGGGACTTGTAGTCCTGGGGAAGTGACTGCAATAAACTGTAACCGTGCTTGCTGTCAGTGAGTGGAAGAAGGTGTGGGGAGGAGCTGCTGCAGCACCTCTTGCTATTGCCCCCCCCCTTGCTGATTATATATAGGTCTGCTGCTTTATCTTCTTGTTACTGACACTCCTGCTGCAGCACCTCTTGCTATTGCCCCTTCAGCTTATAATATGTATATCTGCTATACTACCTTCTTATTACTGACACTCCTGCTGCTGCAGCACCTCTTTGGAGTCATGTTACTGCAGCCATACACTGCTGCTGCAGCACCTCTTTGGAGTCATGTTACTGCAGTCATACACTGCTGCTACTGCACCTCTTAGTACTTGCCCTCTATCTCTTGCTATTGCTGTTTGCGCCCCCTAGCTGCTGAGGCCCTCATGGCACTTTTGCCCCCTAGCTGCCGCAGCTTTTTTTCACCCTTGCTATTGCTGCGGCATCCTTTGCTTGTTGCGCCCCCTAGCTGCTGAGGCCCTCATGGCACTTTTGCCCCCTAGCTGCCGCAGCTTTTTTTCACCCTTGCTATTGCTGCGGCATCCTTTGCTTGTTGCGCCCCCTAGCTGCTGAGGCACCTCATTGCACTTTTGCCCCCAAGCTGCCACTTTTTTTTTTTTTTTTTCACCCTTGCTATTGCTGCAGCAATAAATTTTGCCACCACTATGATACTCCCTGATAACCCATATTCCAGCTGCTGCAGAACCTCTCTAAGAAGGAAGTGTTTCCTGTGCTGTCAGGGCACGGCATGCTGGGAGTTGTAGTCTCCCAATAGCTGGAGCACCACTATATATAGAGCACAAGTTACAGCGTTTTCCTTGCTCCTCTTCCCACAGGGTCCCCCTATCCCTGCAGCCATGGCGAGACAAATGGGCCGAGACCCCGGCCTGAAGGAGAAGGTGAAGATGTTCCTGGGCCTGGGGCCGTCACGTGGGAAGACCAAACACTCGGAATGGCGGCAGCCGGAGTATATCATCACCGCCGAGTTACTGAAAGTAAGAACCACAACCATTCAGACTTCACATATGTGGAAGCTGCTAATATCTTACTCCTAGGCCTGAAGCCTGAGGCTGCACTACTGAGACTTTGTCATTCCTGTCATTTACTGTGTTGTCATGGAAACCCAGAGGGCACCCAAATCACAGTCTAGATGGGTGATCCCCCAACCTGTTCCTCTCCAGCAGAATCCTGTCAGGGCATGCTGGGAGTTATAGTTCTGCAGCCAGGTTGGAGAGACTTGCAGTAATGTTATAACTCCTCCATGATGACACATTCCGTTCCGTTATGACAGGCCCCATATTACTATGTATCTGTTTGTCTCTGTTCACATTTTTTAATCTATTTTCCAGGAGCTGAGCCCAGAGAGCGCTCTGAGCGTCCGTGTCCGCGCCATGAATCAAGTCTGTGACCTGGCGAAAACCAAGAAATTTGAGGACGTGAGTGTGCTCTAGGATCTATCCCTTCACGGGTGGGGAACCTTGGCTCTCCAGCTCTAAGAAAACTGCAATTCCCATCATTCTAGGAGAGCCAAAGCTTTAACTGTCCAGGTACAATGGGAGTTGTAGTTTTGCAACAGCTGGCGAGTCAAGGTTCCCTACCCCTGCACATGAGAGAGTGTATATAAAAGTGTTACTGTCTCTTTAAAAAACAAAAACAAAAAAAACCTTTGCCATGACAAGTTTTGATCAGTCAAGATCTGGGTGTTCAGACTCCTACCGATCACTAGATATACCCAGGACCAGGAGAAGCGGCAGCTGAGTGCTTCACCCTGCGGCTCCTCGCTTGATTCATCTTGTTGTAGGTATGGAGCTCTATAGACTAACTATAGAACCTGACTTCTGCAGTGAGCAGGGGAGTGAAGCTCTCGGCCATGTGCTTCTCCCACCTCTATCTTGTGGGTTTCAACACCCATACCCCAACCACCTCAAAGTTTTGACATGTCTGTCATGGTAAGTAATGTTTTTTTTTTAAGGGACAGTAACGCTTTACAAATGCCAGGTTGTGAGACTAAGGGCCCTATTCCACCGGACGATTATCGTTCAGATTATCGTTAAGTCGTTCGAATCTAAGCGATAATTGTTCGGTTGAATAGCAGTTAACGATTAACGACCAAACGAGAAATCGCTGATCGCTTAAGACCTGGACCTATTTTTATTGTTGCTCGTTTGCAAGTCGTTCGCATTGAATTAGACGTCGTTCGCAGTAGTGATGAACGCAATAGCGATGACAAGACGGCCGCAAGAACGATCGTAAGTAACTATTATCGTTCCATGTAAATGGGTGAACGATTTCAGGTCATTCGCAATCGCTGTTGTTTATCGTTAACTATTATGGAAACGATAATTGTCCGGTGGAATAGGGCCCTTAGAGTGGAGCTGTGTTGTGAAACGTGAGGGATGAGCAATGCAGTCATGCGCTAAACTAAGGGCCCTATTCCACAGTAACGATAATCGTCCGGATCGGCCCCATTTGGCCCGATTCGGACGATTATCGTTCGGTGAAATAGAGAGAACGATCAGCCGATCGTTCATTTAAAATCATCGTTCCCCCACCGCGCATCGCTATGGTTGAATAGCGGTGCGCGGCGGGCGACCGACTATTTTAGATGAAGCATCATCATACATTACCTGGCTGCAGGGCTTCTTCTCCGCGCTGTCTTCATCCCCGGGTCCCTCGCGCTCTATCTTCTGAATGGCCGGAAGGCTGACGGAGCGCTCAGCCAATCACAGGCCGGGACCGCCGTGGCCTGTCAGCTGACCGGCCATTCAGAAGATAGAGCGCGGGGGACCCGGGGAGGAGACAGAGCGGAGGACAAGCCCTGCAGCCAGGTAATGTATTGCTGCAAGGACATCAGTAACGATGTCCTTGCAGCCCTCGCTCAACGATCATCGGGCCGTGGAATAGGCCCAGTAAACGAGCGGCAATCTAGCAGATCGCCGCCCGTTTACATCGTTGATCGGGCCCTCCTCGGCCCGTGAAATAGGACCCTTAATCTTACGGATTATAACGTAATAGAAATCTTCACTTGCGGTTGATTTGCTTTTATCTACGACCGGTTGTTTTGTGTTTTCTTTTCCTTGACCCTTCTGCGGTCTTCTCTGTATGATTCCAGCACGCAGTGGAAGCCATCTGGACGTCCGTTGCGGATCTGCTAGAACCCGATCAACCAGCAGAGGGCAGACTCAATGTGCTCACCCTATTGAAAGGTCTTGTTGTTGGACAGGTACTGTATAGTGCTAGTGCTGATCCACCTGGGAGACTCTAGCTGTTAGGAGACTACCACTCCTGGTATGCTGGGAGTTCTAGTTCTATGACAGCTGGACAGCAACCAGTGACTTAGTGTATGCTATATATATATATATGTCCTGTGGGGTGCCAACACTCGACACTTTATGCCGTTGAGCAGTTTGGTGGCCACACTACAGAGTATAGAGCCGACTGCTTCCAAACCCGTTCTCCCTGTAGTGTGGCCGCCTAACCACTGATTGGTGGTGGCACTATTGTCAGCCTATCTTGTGGATAGGCCTTTAATTTTTTTTTTTTTTTTTTTTTTTTTCTGGAATAACCCTTTTAGGAAATCTCTTCAAAAACCTAAATGATTCACCTTCTTTGTAGGGTGACCGGCTGGGGTTCCTCCGGGCTCACTTCTTCCATGTTATAAAGGATTACCCCACTAATGAAGACCTTGTGGAGAGGCTGGAGGTGTTCAAAGCGCTCACTGATAATGGCCGAGACATCACCTACCTGGAGGAAGAGCTGGGTAGGTGTCATGTAGTCTCTTCCCAGTCCCATCTTCTATCTTCTCCTGTCATCTGTGATCTGTTGGGGAATTCTGTCTGCGAGTCTTCTATTCTCTCTGTGCCCCCCAGAGGTCAAATGAAGTATTACACATCTTATACATACGGCTACAAGTTGATG
The DNA here is from genome assembly GCF_027789765.1 of Dendropsophus ebraccatus. Lineage (NCBI taxonomy): Eukaryota > Metazoa > Chordata > Amphibia > Anura > Hylidae > Dendropsophus > Dendropsophus ebraccatus. The sequence continues at coordinate 99,915,545 of NC_091462.1, read as the reverse complement.
TTTAGGATTAGGTAAACATTGCTATGTTTCTTCCAAAAACAGGGTCACCCTTGTTCTTAGGTGGTGTGTGGTATTACAACTTGGTTCTACTCACTTCAATGGAACTGAGCTGCAACACCACACACAACCTGAAGATAAGAGTGGTGCTGATTGGAAGAAATCAGCTATGTTTATCTAGGCCTGGTCAACCCCTTTTTAATATTACTGGGGGTAACGTGTATTTCTCTCATTGTAGCGGCGTTCGTCCTGCAGTGGATGGAGTTCGGCCTGTCTCCTGATTTTCTGCTCGTGTTGGTGAATCTGGTGAAGTTTCACAGCTGTTATCTGGAAAGTTATATTGCTCCTATGGTGCAGTGAGTATTCCTGTTGCTCTGATTTTATAATATTGTACAGTCCCCACATTTCCTAATCTGAACCAAGTTACAGCATGGAAACAGTCAGCAAGTTTGTTATTGGATATTAAATATATGCAGGATCTATGTTTTACTGGATTGTAAGCCTTAAAGGGGTAGTTCACAATTATTTTTTTCTTTCAATAAACTGGTGCCAGAGATCTATAATTCTATTAAAAAGTATTATAATTCTATTAAAAAGTATCTCAAGTCTTCCAGTACCTATCAGCTGCTGTATGTCCGTCAGGAAGTGGTGTATTCTTTGCAGTCTGGAGAGCAGGATAGGTTTTCTATGGGGGTTTGCTGCTCCTCTGGATAGTTCCTGACATTGACAGAAGTGGCAGCAAAGAGCACTTTTTTAGACTGGAAAGAATACACCACTTCCTGCAGGACATACAGCAGCTGATAAGTACTGGAAGACTTGAGATTTTTTTTTTTTTTTTTTTAATAGAAGTAAATTACAAATCTCTGGCACTTTCTGACACCAAGGGGTTGAGGAAATGTCCGACCCGGCTAAAGGATGCCCCATCAGCCAGTCGGTGATAGCGGTGCAGCGGTTCCCAGTCACTGACTGGCTGAGCGGGGTATACATCAACCAGGTCCCCAAAGAGCTGAGAGCTGTAGAATGCAGACAGGTGCCCCTGGAGCGGGACGTTGTGCAGTGCGGACACACATCCAAAACAACAAGACGGGTCATGTGGGTGGTGATAGGAGTCGGTAGTGATAGAAAAGCATAGGTGACCTCTTCAGTCAGAGTTTAGCCGCAGTAAGAGTGCTGTAGCTATGGCTTTCCCCTCCCCTATAGACAACACAGGAACACTTGGCTTTGCCAAACGTGCTTGTGTATATTGAGCATTGACGCGGGCAGGACCATAACTGATGGGCGAACGATCGGCCGGCCATCAGTTATTGAAGTTGTATGGGGGCCTTTAGACCCCCAGCAGTTTCAAGCAATATTGATTTGAATAGGGCAGTGGTCACACATGAGAACGTCTCCTCTTTTTATTGTCCGTGGCTATGGGATATGTGATGTTAGTTTCTTCCCTCTAAAGCAGTCTTGAGATTTGTGCACAGTATAACACTATCATGTGATGTCATGTAACTCAGTTAGTCAAGTCAGGAGCGAATCTCAACTAATTTACAGGGGGCGCTATTACAGAGGGGGCTGTAATATCATCTTTAATGGTTTCTGTTTCTTGCAGGATGATTTGTCTGCTTTGTAACCGGACCACTTCTTCCTATGATATTGAGGTTAGTGCCAGCTTTTGTTTTTACAGAGCAGTTTAAAGGGTATATCAATCTCCAGTGATGTCATATTGCTAGGATTAGAGGGGGGCTGACCTCTGTGATGCCCACTGATCCTGAGAGAAGTGGGGCCATGGCAGTCCCCGTGTAAACTCGTTAGGCGGAGCATATGAGTCAGGCTGTCGGGGTAAAGAGAAGGTATGAGTTGTATGTCTCTCAGTAAGGAGTATACCCGGTTCCTCAGAGATGCAGTGCCACTGTCGTAGCGTGCTCAGAGGGGATGATTGACAGGCAGAGAGGTCTGTTACTGCAGAGGGGATGATTGACAGGCAGAGAGGTCTGTTACTGGCCTCTCTGCCTGTCAATCATCCCACCGAGCGCGCTGACAGGCAGAGCGCAGTGACTAGATACGAGCGGGGAGCCACCCATCATGACTACTTCCCCGCTCGTATCTAGTCACGAGACGGGGAATAAAAGTAATTTTCTCCGTTATAAAGCACCTGCTGCGGCCGGTACGTGCCGGGGCCGCTCCAGGTGCTTTATACAATGCTCAAGGGAACCATATCAGCCCAAATGGCTCCCTTTAACTAATAAAACCCCCTAAAGTAGACCCAACGCCCTAACCCCCGGCCCCTCCCCGGCAGTCACCCAGTCCCTTGTATTTGTAAAGCGCCTAACGTGCCCTTCAAAGCCTCCATGTTATACCAGCCTGTGTTTCTGAAAAGGAACATAAGGTCATCTATTTCAGATCTAGAGAAATGGTGAATAATAGAGTTTCCATTTGGAGAAGAATTTTTTTGCCTCTTTCTCTTTATTACGGATGGTCTCTAATTTGTCATATATAAGAATACCGTTCTTGGTAAATTCACTAGTTCCTCCACAGTGGGGGGCTCAGGTTGCAACCAATGGCGGCAAACACACTTTTTCGCCGCTAGGCTCACTACATGTAGCATTTTCACCCCAATATGGCCCAGAGAAAGCCCCGGCAATTCTAGTGAAAAATCATTAAAAAAATTAGGATGCGGGTCATCAAGGGGTATCTGCCTTCCAAACACTCTTCACATAAGCTACCCCTGATGTCCAAAACACTTGGATGTGGGGGCAGGACCAGATTAGCCCTAGGCGTTTTACATTTAGGGCATTCTCTTCGATAATGCGCCGTTGCATCCCTGTAAGATAGATTAAACGCATATGTAGCGCTATGCAAAATTCTTAAGTGTTTCCCGCCATTGTTCATTGATCATATGTTTACGAGTCCCCTCCCAACCTCTCAAACAATTGAGCCGGGTCCGGAACTGCGTTTAAAAACCCCACCCAAACTGGAGACGAGATGTGCTGGATAACCCCTTTAAGATTGTGTGCAGCCTCCATGTTTTTATAGACAAGGTAAATAGATGAGCTCAGACTATGCAGATAAATCCCGTCACTTTTTTTACCTTTTTACGCATCAAAAACATTGGCTCATTTTGCATGTTTAGCACTCGATGCCTCTCTACATATACCCATCGGTGCATTTTTGTAAGTCCAATTTTTCCTTTTGGAGCTTGAAGTTTTGCTATCTCCGTGACTTTATAGCAGGCCGCGTTCATATACAGTAGGTTTGTTCAGTAATGCGCGTGACGGCTTGCATTTGCACATGAAATATATTTTAAGCTAGGCAATGACTAGTATTACACATATTACCCGATATTAAGGAGCAAGCGAGCGCCGACCTGTCATGTCAGCGCTCTCTTGCTACTCTTTCCCCGCTCGCGGTCTGTGCTATTATACAAAGACGGCCAGTAGACCGTCACTACTGTTGTTGTTCTGATAGAACATGTTTTAAGACAACGATCGGCCGACATGGTACGTGTCAGCTGATCATGGTCTTTTAACATGACCTATTACACCAAGTAATCATTGTCCAGAAGGGCCGGCATTCGGCCAAGTGCAGCCAATAATCGCTTGGTGTATTAGGACCTGAAGTCTTCCTTATTCTTCACTGAAGTTACAATATGTATAAGACCATTGTTATGGAGATTGCTGAGATGTGTGGTTCTTCTAGGTCTCTTTGAAAGTCTTGGATGCGGTGGTCTGCTACAACTGCCTGCCCTCTGAGAGTATCCCCACGTTTGTCATTACATTGTGCCGGACGATCAATGTCAAGGAGCTGTGTGAGCCCTGCTGGAAGGTGAGCGGTCTAAATAGTAACTTGGCATATTTCAAACCTAAAAGAGTCACTGTTATTATAGATAACTTTGATATGTCATCAGGCATGTCAGAAGTTAATAAATTGCAGCGGGTTTTGCTGGAGAGACCCGCTGCGATATGAAGAGAGAGCCGGGTAGAGAGCACAGCAGCAGTGAGCTCGACTCCCCAGCTGCCGCCCTCTAGTACACTTGAATAGAGATTTGATCAGTTACCTTAATTTTTAAGGGAATCTTATCTTTACTTTTGTCTTAGTATGACTATCATTTCCAGCCACTTTTGACATGTTTTGATTGCATCTGGTTTGCTGTGATCCTGAGATACAGCCATGGCAGTGGCGCTCCACAGCCGGCCAGCTGGAACATCTGACTGTCTGCTCCATGGACTCTAATGGAGCGAATGAGTCAAATTTGATTGATAGCCAGAGAGTGAAACATGCTGCTGCACACTTCCCCCGACTGTATCTCTAGATCGCAGAGAGCCACAGGACTAAGGATCCTATTACACGGCCCGATTACAGGGCCCGATTACAGGGCCAATCTGCTAGACCGGTGCTCGTTTACTGGGACTATTACACCGCTTGATAATAATTTAGCTAGGGCTGCATGGACATCGTTAGTGATTTCCGTGCAGCCCTTGCCCTTAAACTTTATACATATCTCTTGACTGCCCCGGTATTTTTCTGCCCACTTCCCGGAGCCGCAGCGGTGTTTCTGGCCAGTGATTGGCTGAGCAGCCTGTCAGTTTAGAGACCTACTCTGAAGCTACAGTGGCGGCTCCGTAAAGAGAGCATAAGACAGAAGAACACGGGACTGTGGAGAGCTAATGTATACCGGCAGCCAATGATTTCAGGTTAGGACCTGAAGACACGTTTGATTATCACTGTCATGAGCTGATCGATGTCTCTATTACACAGTGATATTTGGTCAATAATCACTCCGTGTTATAGGTCCCTAAGACCTGGTGCGGTCAAGGACATGTCACAAGTTACTAGACCAGACGCTAATGCTTTGAATGTTCTGCTGCCCTGTTCATTTAGGGCAGGGATGGGAAACCTTCTTTTCCTCCAGTTGTTGCAAAACTACAATTCCCATCATGCCTTGGCTTTCCAGGCATGATGGGAATTGTTGTTTTGCAACAGCTGGAGGACCGAAGGTTCCCCATCTCTGATTTAGGGAATAAACGACCCCTGTTACTCTGGAATGATGGAGCCCCTAGCTGGTGGACCCCCACCGGTCAGCTTGAAATCCTCTCTCCTGTGTATAGTGGATAACTTTTTATATTGGAGCTATCCCTTTAAATATCTGAGGGGTAAGAAGTAGAATGAAAGGTAAGCAAATATGATGTATAATTCGACCACCCTTGTATATTATCCACACGTCATACATGCCAGTGTATCCTCATCACGGTTAGCAGTCCCCTGTAAGGATCTCCTATGGCCGTGTCCTCCTGGCAGGACGTTGTTTAGCTTTTTGTTCTCCCTTTTATAGAGCAGAGTTATGTTTATAATGTTCTCTTTCCCAGAATGAGGATTATATTTTTGTCTCTGCAGCTTATGAGAAACCTCCTGGGAACTCATCTCGGCCACAGCGCTATTTATACCATGAGCCGAATCATGGAAGACAAGTAAGAGGCGCTAGTGAAGTCTGTAGAATGTGGAGATCTATCATTATGGGCTTTATACGCCTTACACCATTTACACATCAGTATATATTCATGGAAAAAGCCCTTCAATGTTTATTTCGGATAATTGCTTATAAGAGTTACCCAGCATAAGAAAATCTTCCAGAAACAGCGCCCCTCTTGTCCTCAGTTTGTGTGTAGCATTGCTGTTCTGTTCCTTTGAAGTAAATGGAGCCAAGTTATAGCTTGTAATATAACACACAGGTGTGGTGTTGGAAGAAAGCAGCTATGCTATTGTAATTCTGCACAATCCCTTTAAGGGGGCTGGTAAGATGCTGCCAGACTTCTCTGGTGGTGGCTTATATCCCACAAACCAAAGCATCAGGGAGTTAAAGGGGTTGTCCAGCGAAAAATCTTTTTTCTTTCAAATCAACTGGTGTCAGAAAGTTATTTAGATTTTTAATTTACTTCTATTAAAAAATATCAAGTCTTCCCATACTTATTAGCTGCTGTATGTCTTGCAGGAAATGTTTTATTTTCAGTCTGATTCAGTGCTCTCTGCTGACATCTCTGGCCGAGGAACTGTCCAGAACAGAGATTTGCTTTGAGGATTCATATAAAACCGAGACAGATTTCCAGACATGTCAGCAGAGAGCACTATGTCAGACTGAAAATAAAACATACATGACATACAGCAGCTGATAAGTATGGGAAGACTTGAGATTTTTTAATAGCAGTAAATTACAAATCTATGTAACTTTCTGATATCAGTTGATTTCAAAGAAAAAGATTTTCGCTGGACAACCCCTTTAAAATCATCATCGTCTGAGGAGAGTCTGAATCCCACATACACTTCAAGCATCCTTACCATAATTTTCGAGTTTAGTTAAAAATTTCTCCATATTTTCTTATGTCTTTTGTTTCTTAAACAAATGTTAATGCCCTCTTTTCAGGGTGTATTCGGAGGACGCCCCCCTGCTGAGAGGAGCGGTGTTTTTTGTGGGGATGGGGCTGTGGGGTGCACATAGGCTATTCTGCTTGAAGAACTCTCCGATATCTGTGCTCCCTTCTTTTATAAAGGTAAATGATGGAGAAGACTTTGAAGCCTGATGTTACAGCCTCCAAACACTACAATCTTGTCTAACGGATATATTGTGGGATAATTATTGCCCATTTGTCTGAACAGGCGATGAACTGTCCCAACGCGGTGGTGTCCTATGAGATTGTCCTGTCAATCACAAGACTGGTCAAGAAGTACGGGAGAGAGGTGCAGGCAGTAACGTGGGACGTTGTCCTGGACATTGTTGAGCGGTTATTTCAGCAGCTTCAGGTATTACCCCATTTTTATTTTGCCGACATCACATATGCTTTTACTATTTCTTTCTTATGTGCAGTTCAAGTTGTCTCCTGAGTTACATCCTGTATTATACTCCAGAGCTGCGCTCACTATTCTGCTGGTGGGGTCACTGTGTACATACATAACATACTGATCCGGAGTTACATCCTGTATTATACTCCAGAGCTGCACTCACTATTCTGCTGTTGGGATCACTATGTACATACATTACATTACTTATCCTGAGTTACATCCTGTATTATACTCCAGAGCTGCACTCGCTATTCTGCCAATGATATGTGTGTGTCCCCCTTTATGGGGATCTCCTCAAGCCATAAGGGATATATTTGTTACAATGTTCGGAGACGCACAGTTCATTACTGAGGACATGACTCCTTGTGTTTCAGGTGCTGCGCAGCCCTGAGTTGAAGGCGGCCATACACAACCTGCTGACCGCTGTAGAGGAGCTCTATGACCAGAATGACTTCCATGGAGATGAAGAGAGATTCTTTGATCTTGTGGAGAGACACTCTGATGAGCGGCCTGTGCGTTCCCTGTCTATACCTCACAGCCTGTCTGCCCCCCCGTCCCATAGGACATTATAATAATGACCTGCTTTGCTGTCCTCAGGCTTCCTCAGTGGTGAACCTGATAACATACAGAGCCCAGAGCATTCACCCTGGGAAGGAAGGATGGGTGCACGACCTGCAGAGACTCATGGACAAGTATTTCAGGTCTGTAATGTCTGTAAGTTTTGTCTGTAATGATACTTTTTGTTTCCAACGCTATATAATTTTGGGGAGATGTTTCTTGCTATTGCTGTATGAGAACATTCGTACTTGCAACCAGAGACCGAAACCTCATTTCTTATGGGGCCACTAGTTGTTTCTGAGCTTTGAACGTAAAACTCAGCAGCTGGCCATGTATATGTGGTGTACACCAGTGCTTCTCAATGACTTTCCTCATGGCCCACCGTGAGGATTTCCTTAGTATTTTACAGGTGATCTCATTATACTCAGTGCATCAGGTATTATCACATGTGTTCACTGTATGGGATATAAAGGCATTATCCAGCTAAAAATATTTACTTTCAAATCGGCTGGCATCAGAAAGTTATATAGATTTTTGATTTACTTGTATTTAAAAATCTCAAGTCTTCCTGTACTTATCAGCTGCTGTATGTCCTGCAGGAAGCCGTGTATTCTTTCCAGTCTGACACAGTGCTCTCTGCTGCCACCTCTGTCCATGTCAGAAACTGTTCAGAGCAGGAGAGGTTATCTATAAGGATTTGCTGCTGCTTTGCACAGTTCCTGACATGGACAGAGGTGGCAGCAGAGAGCGCTGTCAGTCTGAAAAGAATACACCACCAATTCCTGAAGGACATACAGCAGCTGATAAGTACTAGAAGGCATGGGATCTTTAAATAGAAGTAATTTACCAATCTATATAACTTTCTGAAACCAGTTGATTGTGAAAGAAAAGGCTTTTCGCCAGAGTACCCCTTTAAATATGACCTGTTGGTGGGCCATGGGGACTGGACTTGAGAAGGTGTACTGGTGTACACCAATCACTTTGCGTATAAATTTGTTCCTGTTCTTGGAGTAGGTGATAACATGCTCACTATGGAATACACCTTTAAGTCTGCAGCAGTCAGTGACTTCATTGGCGTCCCCACTGAGATCACTGACTCGTGTTCTGTATGATGTGTAAGGGTAATACCATGTCTTGTCTCTTTCAGGAACGAGTGTCGCTCCATTGTGCGGATGAAAGTCCTGGATGTTTTGTCCTTCTCGCTCAGCATAAACAGGCAGTTCTATGAGGTTTGTATGTATGATAAGTGATAAATATCCCCCTCCCCCCAGCAGGATTCCAGTTTCTTGGATGCTGTACATTTGTCCTTTGTCATACCTTTTTAGACTATCTAGTATAATGTGGCTCTTCTTCCCCCCCCCCCCCCCCCCTTTTTCTTTCCATTTTCCCTCATTAGGAAGAACTGATTGAGAAGGTTGTGACATGCCAGCTGGCACACATCCCAGAGGATAAGGACCATCAGGTCCGGAAGCTTGCCACCCAACTCCTGGTTGACTTGGCTGAATGCTGCCACTCTTGCCACTTTAACAGCTTGATGGATATCATAGAGAGGGTGAGGGTCCTTTCTGTGCAGAATAATCTATTGGTCTATATCAGGGATGGGGAAACTTCGGCCCTCCAGCTGTTGCAAAACTACAACTCCCATCATGCCTGGACGCTTTGGCTGTCTAGGCATGATGGGAATTGTAGTTTTGCAACAGCTGGAGGGCGAAGGTTCCCCATCCCTAGTCTATATGCTCATTGAACCCATAGCCTTGTCTTTTTTTCTGTGGGACACTTTAGAACCATCCATATATATAATAATAAACTGCTTACAAAGCTTTCCTTCTGCTGGGGTTCCCAGCGATTGGCTGTGACCTGTTGGGAGTAAGGGGCCTTTTACACGCGCAGATATCTGACAGATTTTTATTTCTTTTTTAGCAAAAGCCAGGAACAGACTATAGCCAAAGAACAGGTCCTAAAAAAACTGAGATTTCTTCTTTTTTCAAATCCATTCCTGACTTTTACCTTAAAAATAGATAATATGCCTGTGTAATAGGGCCCTAAGTGTTCACTCTTCCTGTAGCGCCACCACAGGGGGTAATAAAGCATTACACTGTGTCCATTCACATCAATGACTGTGATAGAGTACAGGTGCAACAGACACTGCCCTCAATGCTGACAGATTGTAAACATGGGACCACCCCCCACCGTCACCTCTATAGAATTTAATCTGGTTCTGTGAAACTTTCTAAAGTTGTTGTCCTATCTGGATAACATTCTTATGTACTATCTCGTATGTATGAGATGCCCTCTCCCTCATATGATGGTATTCTAACATACAGCCCGCTTTTATTTTTCTTAGGTTGTGACCCGCTCATTGACCTTGACTGAATCTGCTGGCCAGGATGCATCATCCCTGGAAGATGTGAAGACCTCAGTGCTGGGCCTAATGGTTATATTACAGGTACCATTAAGGACTTGCTCTTCTCTCCTTCATGTGGCTAAGACAATTTACTATTCTATGAACTGTTGCTTAACCCCTTCACTTTTTGTGTAGACCAAGCTGTATACTCTACCTGCAAGTCATGCCATGCGGGTGTATGAGATGCTGGTCAACCATATTCAGTTGCACTATAGAAACCTGTACAGCTCCCCCATGGCCAGCAGTATTCGCCTCCAGGTAAGTCTTTATAGGTGGACAATATGGTACCATCAGGTACATCATGTTTTTTTTTTTTCTTTTGCATGAGCCAATCTGCGCCACCACGGGGATCCCCGCAGTGCAGTCTTTTTCTTTTTTTAAACTCTGCCCAGTTCCCGTTCTTTTACTGTGCACCAGCCTGGCTCTATGCACTGGGGACGGGCCTGCCGCCCCCAGTGTGACGATATCCACTCCCTGCTGTGACCCGGCTCCTTTAGAATCAGTTTATTCTTATGGATTCCTGATGGTTCATTTGCTTTAAGGGTGCGTTCACACGTACAGGATCCAGAGCAGATTTGATGCTGCAGATATCAATATAACTAAGTAACTGAACACCATATCAAATCTGCTGCGAGTCCTGTATGTGTGAACGCACCCTAAAGCTTGCCATAGACATTTAACGTACACCAGTGCCACTAATTTTGGCATGGCTGGCGCTCATTTTATACAGTGGTCCTCCAGTGTTGTAAACCCCCAGGCCCTAGCACATGGGTCTCCAAACTGTGGCCCTCCAGCTGTTGCGAAACCACAACTCCCATCATGCCTGGACAGCTAAAGCTTTAGATTTGGTTGTCCAGGCATGATGGGAAATGTAGTTTCGCAACAGCTGGAGGGCCGCAGTTTGGAGACCCATGCCCTAGCATGTCTGGACAGCCGACAGCTGCTGAGAATTGTAGTTGTGCAGCGGTTGGTGATTCCCAGGTTAAAGACCAGAGGTTGGATGTGTATCAGGGTGTCTCGCCATAGTTTAGTTGTTTTCAGGAAGAGATGACACCACTAAAGCGGTCTATCATCTCCTCCTATTATATACAGCTGTCTACCAAAATAGTTTGCTGCTCCTTTCAAGTCATACCATGAATTAGTATAATTAGTTATAATTAGTCATAATTTAAATATTTTTCTTCCCTTTTTTTTTCTTTAAGGTGTTTGATTTCTTTTTGCTGCTACGAGCCGACTCTCTGAAACGCATTGGTCTTCCCAACAAGGATGGAGCTGTAAGGTTCAGCCCGCACTGCCTCTGTGAATATGTGTAAGTAGTTGCATAGAGGGTCCTTCCTTTTGAAGAGGTTTTCCTGAGATTAAAACTACTACCTGGCAATGGGGGTAGGTGATATGCTCATTAGTGGGGTCTGACCTAAGGGCCCTATTCCACCAGATGATTATCGTTCAGATTATCAATAAATCGTTTGAATCTAAACGATAATCGTTCGGTTAAAATGCAGTTAACGATTAACGACCGAACAAGAAATCGTTCATCGCTTTATAAGACCTGGACCTGTTTTTATCGTTGCTCGTTCGCAAATTGTTCGCATTGAATAAGACGTCGTTTGGTAGTTCGCAGTAGATACGAACGCAATAGCGAAGAAATAGCTAAGAAAAAAACAGTCGCAAATACGATCGTAAGTAACTATTATCGTTCCATGGAAATGAGTGAACGTTTTCAGTTCTTTCGCAATAGCGGTCGTTTGAGATCGTTAATCGTTAACAATTATGCGAACGATAATCGTCTGGTGAAATAGGGCCCTAAGGGACCCCAACCAATCATGAGCTCAACTTTCTCCTTTCCTCCAAATGAAGTGGGACCACACATGCTGGGCCACCACTTACTTAAAGGTACTCAGCAGACTTACAAAAACAAAAAAAAAAAAACTTCAAGGGCGGCCGGCTGATTAGCAGATTACCTAACTAACAAAGCACTTTGCTTGTTAAGGGTATATACACACTGAGCATAAGTTTTCTGCTTGAAATTCCTCTCCTATTGTGCTCTGAGTTGAGTGGAAATCGAGCGGATTTCAAGCAGAATTCAGGCTTCATTGACTTTCATAGGACTCCTCTAGCAGAATCCGCCCAAAGAATTGACATGCCAGTTCTTTGGGCGGAACACAGATTTCATGCCGAATTCCGGACGGAAATTTCCTGTGTGCACGGGCAGTTGGAAATCCCATTTTTCTCTATGGAAAGGAGCAATGTTGCATTTAAACGGGCGGAATTCTGCACGCTTTTTGCGGCGGAATCCGAGAGAATTACTCAGTGTGCATATACCCTGAGGACCCATTTACGCTGAGCAAGAAATCCCGCTGTGCTCAGTGTCCTGCTTTGAGTGAATGAGAGGTCGCGCGCTCCTCCGCTCAAAGAAATGACATGTCATTTCTTTGAGTGGAGAGGGGAGGAAGCTGACGCGCGCCAGCCTTCTCCTTTACTCAAAGCGGGACACTGAGCACGGAGGGATTTCTTGCTCAGTGTGAATGGGGCCTTAGGGTATATGCACACTGAGCAATTCTTGCGGATTTCGCTGTTCTTGCTCAGTGTGAACGGGGCCTAATGCTGTAAATTCGCTCCTCTCTGCCAGACAGCCCGGCAGTTCTCAACACCAACTGCTTATTCAGCATCTCACTCGAGTTTTACCTTCTACTCCTCATTGTAGTTGGTTGCAATGCTATGAATTACTATGAAGTCTTGCCCTCTGTGTCCTTTTAGGAGTGAGTCTGAGAAGAGGGCGCCAGACAGGAAATCACCCGGCACCCTGTCACCTCCTTCTGGAAGCCCGAGCCTCACTTCCCACAGTTGTCCTCGCATGGGCTTTCTGCCATTCTCGTTGGCATTTGGGGTCATCCTGCAATGCCTAAAACAGGTATTAGTTTATACTTTATCGCCTTTGTGTGTTCTTACCCCAAATACCCCGGATTCTTATGTCTCACTTCTCATCTACTAGGAGACAGACTGGAAAGTTCTGAAATTGGTTCTTAACAAGCTGCCCGAGTGCCTTCGCTACAAGCTCCTCATCCTGTCCTCCCCCTGTAACATCGACCAGCTGTCTGCATCTCTGTGCAGCATGGTGAGCAACCTTCAACACTTTGCAGTCTACCAAAACCCGACTTCTCCCTGCTCCATGGAGGATCTTATTTTACCCCGTTGTGATTGCATTCTAGCTGTCAGATCGAAGTGCAAGCGACCGTCTTTACAACACACCGGAAGGTTTCTCTCGTACTGACTTACAGCTTGCAGTGGTTCCTGTGCTGACCGCATTGACGTCATACCATCCATACTTAGACATCAGTAAACAGGTATGACCCTGGGCTGGGAGAGGTTGTGTCTTCCCCACTTGCTTGGAGTTACTTTATTCAGGTTTAGTTGTGAGCGAACCTGTCATACTGTTGTGTTCGGCAATGTTCCGTGTGGCTGCAGAAATTGGATGCTGCCAGGAAAACATGGTTACAGCCAATGACTCTATCAATGTTCTCCAGGACTCCCTAGGGCGACATCCAACTTCAGCCACAAAGATTGTTGCCGAACAGTTAGGGTCCTATTCCATGGGCTGATGGGGGCCCGATAATTGTTTAGCCAGGGCTGCAGGGACAATGTCCTTGCAGCCCTTGTTTAAACACCATACATTACCACATCAGGTGGCAGGTCTTCTCCTGCGCTCCTTCTCCCGGTCCCGCGCAGCAACTTCTGAGCGGCCTGTCTGAGCTGACAGACTGCTCAGCCAATCACTGGCTGCGGTGGTTCCGGCCAGTGATTGGCTGAGCGGTCTATCAGCTCAGACAGGCTGCTCTGAAGCTGCTGCTGCGCGCAGGACCGGGAGAAGACCTGCAACATGGTTGGGTAAAGTATGCTGTTTGTGAGATCGTCAGTTACCCACCGCGCACCGCTATTCCACATAGTAATGCGCGGTCGGTGCCCGATTTTAGGTTTGCACCTAAATAATCAGCCAATGACCCTATCATCGGCTGATCGTTGTCCTATTCCACGGAGCAATAATCCGCCAAATCGGGCCGATTTGGCAGATTATCGCTCCGTGGAAAAGACCTTATTAGTCTTCCAATACTTATAAGCTGCATGTCCCACTAGAAGTGCAGTTTTCTTTCCAGTCTGACTCCATGGGAAGCAGAGCAGTACCAAATCCCCATAGAAAACCTCTCCTGCTCTCCAGACTGGAAAGAATACACTGCTTCCTGCAGGACATAAAGCAGCTGATAGGGACTGGAAGATTAAGATTTTTTAATAGAACTAAATTACAGATCTCTGGCACTTTCTGGCACCAGTTGATTTGAAAGAATTTTTCTTTCTTTCTTTTTTTTTGTAAGCAAAAAGAGAAAATTTGTGAGTACGGCACTACATCTGTATCCAAAAATTACCAAACTCTTCAGGTGGTGCTCTATGTAAAGTTCATACAGAGGCAATATAATTCATAATAAGAGCATAGACATAGCACTCACCGATTTGAAGTCTTCTCAGTATCTTTATTTAGTTTATACAATCATGTGCATAAAACAGGTATTTGAGAGGACGCCAAGAGCGTTACAGCGGCAGCTTCGTCATGGCTGCGTAATGACGTCTTACGTTATCTATGTACTTAAATAGTAACCTATTCAGTAACATAGACAAACATAGTGCAATTAAAAATGTAAATATTTTTAATAATTTTTAATTGCACTATATATGTTTGTCTATGTTAATGAATAGGTTACTATTTAAGTACGTAGATAACATGAGACGTCCTTACGCAGCCGTGACGAAGTGCCGGATAGGCATGAACAGCTGCCGCTGTAACGCTCTTGGCGCCTCTTCAATACCTGTTTTATGCACATGATTGTATAAACTAATTACGGTTCAGGGAAGAAAGAGTGCTGCACCTCACACCTATGGCTGATACTAGTACCTCTCGGCTGCATAAACATCAGAATTCTGTATGTGAATTGGTCAAGCCATACTGCCCCATGTACCTCGTGCAGGTATCTGATACACATGGGTCCCTACACTAAGTCCACACTGTGCCAGTCAGCGACCACCACCCCCGCAGGCGTGCACAGTCAGGGAAGGGAGGCCATGGAACGGCCCTGCAACCCCCATGCCACAGGACCAGACCCAAAAATGCCACACCAAAACCCGGCCAGCACCACCAGCGGAGGAAGCTGACCCCAAACAGCACGAGTCTGGATAAGGTATTGCACTCACCATAGCTATCAAAGATAGAATGGGACAGACAGGAGGGATTTTTGGGTCTGGTCCTGTGACATTGGGGTTGCAGGGCCATTCCATGGCCTCCCTTCCCTGCATGTGCACGCTTTGCGGGGTTAGCGGTCGCTGACCGACACGGTGTGGAGTTAGCGTAGGGACCCGTGTGGACCAGAGGACCTGCGCGGTGGTACATGGGGCAATATGGCTTGATCAATTCATATACAGACACTCTGGTGTTGACTTTAATATAGGCCTAGCGGCATTAGTATCAGGCATAGATGGGATGTGCAGCCGTTCCATTCTCTCCAGTTCGTGTTGTATAAACTAATGGTGCGTTTACACAGAGAGATTTATCTGACAGATTTTTTAAGCCAAAGCCAGGAACAGACTATAAACAGAGAACAACAGGTCATAAAGGAAAAATTGAGGTTTCTCCTCTTTCCAAATCCATTCCTGGCTTTGGCTTCCAAAATCTGTAAAATAAATCTGTGTAAACGCACCATGAGGGTCCATTTACACAGAAAGATTATCTGCCAAAGATTTGAAGCCAAAGCCAGGAATGGATTTAAAAAGAGGAGAAATCTCCGCCTTTCCTTCATAACCCGATCTGTTTAGTCTTTGTGGCTTTGGCTTCAAATCTTTGGCAGATAATCTGTCAAATAATCTTTGTGTAAATGGACCCTAAATAAAGATACTGAGAAGCCTTCAATCGGTGAGTGCCATGTCTATGCTCTTTTTATGAATAGAATTTTATGAATGAATTTTTTTTTTTTTTTGCTGAACTACCCCTTTCGAGTAGGTTATTAATATAAATCATGTAAGGTGATCTTTTAGCAGTAGAACCATAAAAGCCCACAATAGGAGTATTATAGGATGGCTCTGACCTGTCTGGTGACTCTCGTTCGCAGAGGGAAATGGTGCGTTGTCTGGAAACCGGTCTTATCTACCGCTGTGCCAAGCAATGTGTGGTTGCCCTGTCCATGTGCATGGTAGAGATGCCAGGGATCCTGATAAAATCCTTGCCAGTGCTCATTGTGAAATTGACTCATATCTCCGCCACAGTCACCATGGCTATCCCCATGCTGGAGTTCCTATCCAGTAAGTCCTGTCTGCTCTGTCTATTAGCTTTATAAGACGTGTCTGTGTAATAGTGTAAACCCTCTAACACTTGTGTTTTTCAGCTCTGGTTCGGCTGCCGCACCTGTACGGTAACTTTGCCGCGGAGCATTATGTCAGTGTGTTTGCCATTTCTCTTCCCTACACAAATCCATCAAAGTGAGTACCTCCTAGGACAGCCGCCTTTTTATATATGACTGAACACCAAGATCCAGCATCATGGTATACAAGGGTATACCTGCTCCTATATCTAACATATCCCTACAACTTCCTATCCCACAGATTCAACCAGTACATAGTGTTCCTGGCCCACCATGTCATCTCCATGTGGTTCATCAGATGCCGGCTGCCTTTCAGAAGAGACTTTGTGCCTTATATAACTAAGGTAAGTGCGGCAATGTACAGACACGTATACATGGTTATTATACAAAAACTACTTTCCCACACTCCTCCACTCTTCCTGGCAGGGTCTCCGCTCTAATGTCCTGCAGAGCTTTGATGATACACCTGAGAAGGGGAGCTTCAGGGCCCGCAGTACTAGTCTGAACGAGAGGCCTAAGAGGTACGTCTTCTATGAAAACCTTCCTGTTCTGCATCTAAAGAATAGGACTGTATCATCACTACATTGTATGGAGGGGCTTGACAAGTGCTGCTTTTGCCGTTGTGTTAAAGTGTCACTTTGCAGAAATCAATAGTACAGGCGATTTTAAGAAACTTTGTAATTGGGTTTATTAGCTGAAAAATGCTATTTTATTATGAAACAGCAGTTTGAAGCTCTCCCCCCTGTCTTCATTGGTCTCTATGGAAAGGGGAGAGACGAGGCACCAAAACATGAAAACAAAGAGTTAAGTTAAATTACAGGTACATCATTGGGCTATCTCCTCTGAAGTCAGCACTGACCTCTAAATACTGGCTTTCACATATGTCCCGCTGTGTAATCCTTTATTCTTTGCTGGTGACTAATCTCCCTCCTCCCCTCTCCATAGGTTACACAGGGCTTGACTGATGTAAGAGTCAAGATTTCCTGATAATGAGCAGTGAATGAGAGAGAGGAGGGGGGGGGGGGGGGGGGGGGAAAGTCTTTTTATTTGAATGCAGATAATGGCATATTTGCCTAACAAACCCAATTACAAAGTTTCTTAAAATCGCCTGGACTATTGATTTTCTTCACCAAAAAAAAAAAAAAAAAAAAAAAAACAGTGACACTTAAGACCCAATTGCATTCTGTGACAACCCATAGTCTCACCCATCATTTCAACTTGTGTCCACCATATATATCTGTATTTTTATTTTACTTAATTTATTTTATTTTTTAAAGTTTTGTGCTGAATATATTAAAATATATTTAAAGTGACTCTGTCACCCCCCTTTGTGCATTCGGACATCTTTTATCAGCTGCAGATTGTGTTAAGTGGGCGGGGCCTCGTGACATTAGTGCCACTTAGCCCCGCCACAGCGCTACCATTGGTCCCCTTGACACCCATTGGTGTGCTGACAAAGAGGGGGTGGGGCCTAGACCTTTAGGCCAGCCTGTTCAAGTGGGTGGGGCCAATGGTGGTGCCGTGGGCGGGGCTAAGTGGTGCTAATGCTGTGAGGCCCTGCCCACTTAACACAATCTGGAGTTGATAAAAGATCTTTTTACTTGAAAAAGCACCATGACATATGATATAAAATAAGGTATGAAAACCGCTAAATTTACCCATTACACCTGTGTAGAGAAGTCAGAATGCAAAAAAGAGGTGACAGTGTCAAAGTATTGTGTTAAAGTAGAATTCTATTGCCAGCAGCCACAGCTAGAGGGAGCTCAGGAGCGTACTGTGTACACTCATCACAATAACCAAAGCTTATGAAGTTTGATAATACTAATATCAATATAGTGCCCCAACCTAGCTCCTAATCTCATATGTCCTGTGGCCTAGTGAGTTGTGCCCATCAGACACTTGTGCCATCAGTAGTACCTCCCCCATCGGTAGAGGATTGAACACTCCGATCCCATTTCAGTTTTTGTTAAAGTGACAGGCACATCCTCAATACCAGTGTTGATGTTAATCTCCATAAAGCTATATTCTCCTAAAGCGCTTCTCATCCATCACTTCTCCTGCAACCATCCCACCCTTTACCAGTGAGCTTCCCCTCACATCCCGCTAGGTTTTATTTCCTTATGACTGCTTATTTGTGTGGTTTTCAGTCTCATACACCTGTGACAATTGATAATTTGTGCTTAAACCATCCTGACAGGGAAATCTATTATGTTATTAACAACAGGTATGTGGCGGTGTTTTTACACCCATCTGCACCCAGTGACGTCAGAGGTGCTGCCATGTGACCAACTATTCAATGGAAAGTTACTCTTTAAGCAATGTTCAGAAAAAATGATTCCCACAGCATCCAAAATGCAGAAAAGTGTTTATTTTTTTATTTTTTTTTTGGCAGAAATCAACAGTCCAGGCAATTTTAAGAAACTTTGAAATTGGGTTTATTAGGCAAATATGTCATTATCTGCATTCAAAAAGACTTTCCCCAGGTCCCCCCCTCCCTCCTCTCTCTTATTCACTGCTCATTATCGGGAAATCTCAACTCTTTTACATCAGTCGAGCCCTGTCTGTTCTATGGAGAGGGGAGGAGGGAGATTAGTTGCCAGCAGAGAACAAAGGATTACACAGCGGGACCTGTGTGAAAGCTGGTATTCAGAGATCATTGCTGACTTCAGAGGAGATAATCCGGTGATGTACCTGTAAATTAACTTTGTTTTGGTGCCTCATCTCCCTCAACCCCTCCCCTCTCCATAGAAAACAATGAGGACAGGGGGGAGAGCTTCAAACTGCTTTTTCATAATAAAAATGCATTTTTCGGCTAATAAACCCAATTACAGCGTTTCTTAAAATCGCCTGGACTATTGATTTCTGCAAAAAAATTAAACCACAGTGACACTTGAAGTAGTCCTGGTGGGATAGAGTGGAATGCATTCATATGAATGGCTGCATGTAATACAACATTTCACCTGTAGTGGCCTAGCCGAGACTTAAACTGACAACCGCTTCTCCTTTAAAAGGGGCGCGGATGAAGATTTGATGTTTTTATAACACATCCCAGAGATGCAACATAAAGAGTTGTGAAATATTGTAGCCCTTTTAATGTAAATTAAAAGGGGTTGTTCACCACTTTTTTTTTTTCTTAAATGAATTTTGGCCAAAAAGGGCCAGAGATTTGTATATTGCTTACGTCTGAAAAAATCTTAAGTACTGGAAGACTTAGAAGACTTATCAGCTGCTGTATGTCTTGCAGTAAGTGGTGTATTCTTTCCAGTCTGGAGAGCAGGAGAGGTTTAAGGGGATTTTAACTGCTCTGGACAGTTCCTGTCATGGCCAGAGGTGGCAGCAGAGAGTACTGTGTCAGACTGGAAAGAATACACCACTTCCTGCAAGACAAACAGCAGCTGATAAGTACT
This sequence comes from Dendropsophus ebraccatus, assembly GCF_027789765.1. NCBI lineage: Eukaryota > Metazoa > Chordata > Amphibia > Anura > Hylidae > Dendropsophus > Dendropsophus ebraccatus. The sequence continues at coordinate 99,895,962 of NC_091462.1, read as the reverse complement.
GGAAGACTGGAGATTTTTTTAAATTTAATTAAATTAGTTTATTTTGAAAGAAAAAAAAATTGGTTAACAATCCCTTTTAAAGTGACCCTTTCAGGCCCCCACAATCATTAGTCAGGAAAGGCTCTGAGGCTGGTCAGTAGACAGGCTCCATTGTAAGGCCATATCCTGCAGCGAGCCAGGGAGTGAGATGCTCCGAACACAGACACCCCCACAACTACATATCCTTTAGATAGAACCCATTTAAGGTGCCTATATGCGTTAGTTAAAAGTGATCCAGGAGTCCAGCAGGGAAGTGAGCTCTGCCACCCTCCCTATTCCATTGAATGGCGGTCACCCGGCATTGCTCTGCTGATGCCTCTGATATATTCTCAGGTGGATTTCTTGGTCTTTTCCTGCTGCATTTCGGTTGCAGTTCTGCTTTCTCGTCTTATTTTACTTTTACGGTGTTATTTTTCTACAAAATGTCTTTGTAATTTTTTCATTAAGCGCCATTTGTGAGCTGCGGACATTGATGCATGGTGTCTGATCAGCAGCCTATTACAGAGGCTGCACAGATTCTGCTGTTCATTGCCTCCCTCTGTCAATAAGGCACCGGGCTAAGAACATAAAGTGCCCTTCTATCTTGGATGCACCGACCATAAGAAGCAGCATGAATATTATCTATGGGTGGCTGAAGACACTGCATAGCCAATGAGAATTTAGATTCTCTGCCAACAGTCTTTAGATGGTTTTATGACCATCTATGTACAACCTGTAGGCTGATCTAGTCCTCATAAAATCCATGTAGTATAACACTTTAAATAGAAAAGAGGGGCAAAGGGTTCCAGCTGTAGTTTGTATCTGTGAGACTGTATGCTGTGAGAGGGGAGAAGGGGGACCCAGCAGCAGTTTCTGTGAGGCTGCTTTGAGAGGGGGGAGGGGGATGCAGCTGCAGTTTCTGCAAGACTGTATGCTGTGAGAGGGGTGGGGGATGCAGCTCCTTTTTCTTCAAGGGGTTATCCAGCGCTACAAAAACATGGCCACTTTCCCCCTACTGTTGTCTCCAGTTTGGGTGGGGTTTTGAAACTCAGTTCCATTAAAGTAAATGGAGCTTAATTGCAAACCACACCTAAACTGGAGACAACAGAAGGGGGAAAAGTGGCCATTTTTTTGTAGTGCTTGATAACCCCTTTCAAGGCTTTAAAGGGGTTATCCAGCACTACCAAAACATGGCCACTTTCTTCCAGAGACAGCACCACTCTTGTCTCCAGTTTTGGTGTGGTTGGCAGTTAAGCTCCATTTACTTCAATTGAAATGAGTTACAAACCCCCACCCAAAGTGGAGACAAGAGTGGTGCTGTCTCTGGAAGAAAGTGGCCATTTGTGTGCAGCGCTGGATAACCCCTTTTAAGAGTAAAAAAAAAAAGGAGATGCAACTGTAGTTAGTGAGACTGTGCGCTATAAGAGGGGAGAGGTGGATACAGCTGCAGTTTCTGTAAGACTGTGTGCTGTGAGAGGGGAGGGGGGGGGGTTACAGCAGCAGGGAGATGCAGCTGTAGTATCTTCTGTGATACTGCATGCTGTGATAGGGGGAGGAAGAGGAGCAGAAAGCAAAGTGACTACATGTATACCTAGGGGCATTCATCTTAAACAGGGCCAACATACCAGAATATCCAATATTCTAGAAATGCCGCTAATGCTCCAGAAATCCCATAGCCCAGAGTTGCCGTACTTCCGCTGCTCTCTGATACTTTATGTAAGGTTCCTACAGCTGCGGGACGCCTGTCCATATCAGCCACAATTGACTCTTATGATAACTTTGCTGTTTTTTTTTTTTTTTCTCATTTTGCTTTTGGCCTCCTCATTTGTTGCATTTATGTTTGTTTTCTGTTTCTCCCTTTCTATGGTGTCCCCCAATTCCGATCTCCACCGGCCTTCTGATGTTCCCACTCTTCACATCTTTACACTGGTTTCCACCTTCATCCTTTATGTGGGTGGGGGTGAACACTTTCTCCCCACGTGTGAAATATGGGCTGGGCGGCGGGCATCATTGCCCCTTTATGTTTTCCGTCCTGGCGGGGTACTTCTTGAATGGGGTAGCTTGAAGCTATCTAAGCAAACCAAGCCGGGCTTGAGTGACTCCTCCCCGGTGAAGGAGATGAGAGACCTTTCCAATGCCTTTCGATCTCGCAGCATCAGTGTGTCGGAACGGGCTGCATACAGGTATAGGGGGTCGGGGGTTACACTGCCTCCCACTGGGGCGTTGACTGCATGCCAGGGAGACTTGCATGGCAATCCTAGACACTAGTGCCCATTTTGTAACCCTTCCAGCTATCCCAGAGACGGGCAGCCCTCACACACAATGCACGTTCTCTTGTACTCAAAAGTTTGCAACAAAGTTTTCTAATAGAAAAACTTAACACATGTGGAAAAGACAAGAGTGCGATCCCGGAACGTCACCGGCATTACAATATTCCAATCTGTAGTCCTGTGGGTGGTGTAATGTGCTATCATCTATTTGGCTAATACTATGGGCTGATTCCTAATGGTGGTGGTCCGGCTGCACTCTTCTCTTAAAGGGGTCCTTGTAGATTCAAGTGTTATGGTTGGTGCATGACTGATTCATATGCCTAATGGTGAGACAGGTCTGAGGATCATGACTTGGGTTAATTCAGACTTATTGTCTAGTATCAATGGGTTTGACCCATTGGATCAACTCATCCATGTCTGTGGTTAAATCTGGTCAATAGCTGGTATACAGATTCTATAGTGTCTCCAATTATAGCCCAATGAACTATTCTGCTACCTTGCTTTACTTACCTCCTACTGATCTTGAGTATGAAGATGGCCATATAGGTAAGATTAAAAAGCCAAAAAGATGTGGGAGCAGGGAGAGAAGCGTGCAGCTGAGCACTTCCCTCCCTGCTCTGTTTATGGGACCAAGACGTTCCCATAGACTTGCATAATGGGACAGCATTGGTCATAGTCTTGCGCATAGCACCCGAATTCTCAGGCCCCGACCATTTTGATATGTTTCGGACACTGCCCATTTAATGCCGACAAGTTGCAGATCATCTAGTGCAGGGATGGGAACCTTCGGCCCTCCAGCTGTTGCAAAACTACAATTCCCATCATGCCAAAGGCTGTCCAGGCATGATGGGAATTGTAGTTTTGCAACAGCTGGAGGGCCGAAGGTTCCCCATCCCTGATCTAGTGTGTTTATCTAGACTCCATGTTTTCTAGGACTCCCTAGGGTGGCATCCAACTTCTGCAGCCTCAAGTAGTCAAATGCATTGCTGAACCCGAACAGTGCAGTCACGACTCAACACTTATCTAGTGTATATGGACCTTACTAAGCATGGATTTCGGAGATGGATAGCAGCATGGCTGATCTGTTTTCTGTGATAAGCCACTGCCAAGCCGGTCCCACTCACTTACATTACGATTGCGTCTCGGTCATGTGGCAGAACTGGGAGAGAATGTGCATGCACTTCTCCTGGCTTATTCTAGTGAACACCTTACTAGAATGACATAGTATGAAGAGTCTCTCAGTATTCAGTGTATTATGGGAGCCCATGTGAATGATAACTTAAAGGAGAAGTCTGGTTAAATTTTTTTATTAAAGTATTGTATTGGCCCCCAAAAGTTATACAAATCACCAATATACACTTATTACAGGAAATGCTTATATAGTGCTTTTTCCCTGCACTTACTACTGCATCAAGGCTTCACTTCCTGGATAAAATGGTGATGTCACGACCCGACTCCCAGAGCTGTGCGGGCTGTGGCTGCTGGAGAGGATGATGGCAGGGGGACACTAAGGGACACAGGGCACTGGAGGGACACTAAGCATCCCCCTGCCATCATCCTCTCCAGCAGCCACAGCCCGCACAGCTCTGAGAGTTGGAGCGTGACATCACCATGTTATCCAGGAAGTGACATCACCATTTTATTCAGGAAGTGAAGCCTTGATGCAGTAGGAAGTGCAGGGAAATAAGCACTTTATAAGTATTTCCCGTAATAAGTGTATATTGGGGATTTGTATAACTTTGGGGGGCAATACAACACTTTAATAAAAAAATGTTGCCGGTCTTCTCCTTTTAACAGAGGAGGAGACCTATAGTCATCTGTCCGTGCATGATAAGTAAAGCAGAGTGGTAGTCAAGTTAGATTATTAGAACTGGAGCTGCCCTTTAAAGAAATAGCATCAGAGTCCAGTTGATCGGGGAATCTGGTTACGCCCTCTAGTGGCATTATTGCAGGGTTCTAAGTCATGATCCTACAGACCTGTCCTGAGCAGATACACCTAAGTAACCCATCATTGTGTTGCACAGCCGGATGCAGACCTCTGTGACCAGCTCCAGCCTGAGCTCAGCCGATGAAAGCTCCATGGCCCAGGCCGACGATAGCCTGAAAAATCTTCACCTAGAACTAACGGAGATCTGTCTAGACATGATGGCCAGATACGTGTTCTCCAACTTCACCGCAGTTCCCAAGAGGTGAGCCGGAGGGTGGTCCTATGTCATGTCACTGTAGACACCATAGTCCTCCAACACTCTGTAACCCACTGGTCCATACTAGTTCTTTCCAGGACACTGGTTCATATGATGAGTTGTAGAAGACTCATCTACTTGTCAGGATGTCTATGACTCTTGCTGCCATCTTATACGCTCCGCATATCTGTTGCAGGTCTCCAGTCGGGGAGTTTCTCCTGGATGGTGGAAGAACCAAGACGTGGCTGGTGGGAAACAAACTGGTGACTGTGACAACAAGTGTAGGGAGGGGTACCCGTTCTCTCCTCGGCTTGGATACAGGGGAGGCTCCAAAAGAGGGGGATAGCGATGCCAGGTAATCAGTGGCCTGTCCTACGTCTATCTCACACAACGTTATGTTGTACATTGCTAAATCCTTGATGAAACTTGATCTATATCTGTTTCCTGTCTTGAAGCCCATCTATGCAAACAGAAGTCCGAGAGGTTCCAAAGATCGAGCATCAGGCGAGAAAGCAGGGTATGCAAACGCCACGTCACCGAGTCCGCTCCATGTCTGGTGAGCTCACTTCATTGGGGGGAGAACTCCTCTCCCTTTCTTATGGTTTTTCGTTGCGGGGTGATGGAGGAGGAGTTGGTGCAGGTTGTCTCCAGAGAGCTGAGTACACCAGGAACCATGGGACAGATTACCGCTGACTGCTGTTGTGTTGCTGCAGTTAACCCTATAGCTTTCCAATCACTGTGAACTGCTTAGTTGTGTAGTGTGCTGTGCTGTAGTACCCGGCCCTCCTGCACTATTGGGTTGTTACGGCTCTGTACTACTTATACCCTGATCTCCATAACAGGCTGACATATAATTGCATTTGCACAGTGGTTTGTATTCTATGTTACATTTCCAGGGGTAGGAAACCTTGGTTCTCCAGCTGTTGCAAAACTACAACTCCCATCATGCCTGGACAGCCAAAGCTAAAGCTAGAGCTGTTCCCTACCCCTGGTTTATGGGCTAGGCTGCATTCACACAAAAACAGAAAAACACAACAGCTCACCGCAATGGCACCGCAAACCCACTACAGACATGAAAATAGTTAAAAGCAGGCCCCCCCCCCCCCAACTGCCAAAAAAAAACTTCCACAAAAATAATGAGGCTTTTGGTTACCACTTGAAAATGGTGTAAACTACCCCACCATGTTACAGTGGCCTCTTGCCATTGCGGTAAGCTGTTGCATTTTTGTGTGTTTGCAACTTCAGCCATGGCAACGTGCTCCTGCCTAGTGTGAATAGTGTTCTAGGAGAGCTGACCAAATTTGTCTTTTCTTTTTTTTTTTTTTCTCTAGGCTACATTCACACATTCATAGTGCTGTCCATGGCCCTGGACGCGTAACTACGGACAGGACCATGGATGTGCATCCAAGTTATCCAATGCTACTTTCTTCCAGAGACAGCCCCACTCTTGTCTCCAGGTTGGGTGCAGGTTTTTTGCTGCTCAGTTCCATTGAAGTAAATGGAGCTTAATTGCAAACCGCACCAGAACTGGAGACAAGAGTCGTGTTGTCTCTGAAAGAAAGTGGCCATGTTTTTGTAGCACTGGAATAACCCCTTTTAAGATCCGTATCACGCTCTCAACACAGATGTGTATGGGGCCATACAAATAAATCTGTCCCCATTTGCAGACAGAATAAGCAGATGCTTATTCCCTTATGAAATGAAGCCAGGCATGTGTAATGTCTGGCCAGTGGTTACTTGCCATAGTAAACTACAGCTCTCACAGGGACTGGCATAGACTGCTGGGTGTTGTAGTTTCACAACAGTTGGAAACTGCTGCTCTAATGAAAGTAAATTCACTACAATGGTTGGAGGAGGCGCTGTGTTATATATCTAGGGCAGGGGTAGGGATCCTTGGCTCTCCAGCTGTTGCAAATTTACAACTCCCATCATGCCTGGACAGCCAAGCATGATGGTAGTTGTAGTTTTGCAACAGCTGGAGAGCCAAGGTTCCCTCCCCCTGATTCAGTGTATATCCAGTATTTGACTACTAATACAGAGCGTTGCGTTCATTGTTGTGATTGCTGCTGTTGACGTTCCAATGTACAGATTAATGAATGTAGTGATCTTTAACCCTTCGTGCCTGCAGATTGTTCACACTTTAGTGCAGGGATAGGGAACCTTTGGCCCTCCAGCTGCTGGTTCCCCACCCCTGCTTTAGTGGATTAGACTGCGTAATCCTTGTGTTACTAGATGTTGCTTTTTCTGGTTTTATACTATTCTAGTTGTGTAGTGTGTTAATCCTCTATCTCAGCCACATTGATATCAGAGCTCAGCGGAGGCGGCCTTTACTGTAACCTATTCCATTACCCGGTACCTGATGGTCTTGGGCTATAGGCCACCTCCTCTGATCTCCGCTTGCCTTCTGTTAATTTGCTTGTAGATTGTTCCCCCTCCCCCTGCACCCCCCACTCATACAGTGATGGTTTTCAGGTGGCCATGGACTACGAGCTGGATCTGAAGGCATTTCTCTATCTGCATCGGGCATGTCTCCTGGAGGCCGAGGAGACAAGACCCCCCGCAGGGTACCGGTGAAGAAGGAGAAAGCTACCTTGGCTGACTTTGTTCCAGTGCTGACGCAGGGCTGGGCGGAGATACTAGTGCGTAGACCTACAGGTAAACTATGCATCATGTGTTCTCTAGCATCTCAACAAGAATAGAGTACCACAGATTTATACAGAAAGCCATGGCTGCATATCAGCTTGTTATACATCGCCCTACTGCTTCTCTACTAAATTTTAATGAAAAAAGAGGCTACCCCCTCACCCGGTTGCTGCTTCTTATTTTGAGAAAGTTGCACACATCTGGTATTCCTGTTTTTTTTAAATTTATTTATTTTTAATTTCCTTTTCTGTCTAACACCACAAGCAAGACAAAATAGGATATGTTTAATAAGATCGGTAATTATTTCTCCTCACAATTGCCGTTAGGCAGCTAGATGCAGCAGGGGCCCTCCCCCACTACGCTGTCTGCAATAGAAGACTATAAACGCTGGAGCTGGCCGTACCCATTAGTCATGTGATGGCTGGACCTGATGACTTTTGACCATCTTATGCATGGGTCTCCAAACTGCAGCCTTCTAGCTGTTGCAATATTACAGCCAAATCCAAAGCTTTAGCTTTCCGGGCATGATGGGAATTGTGTTTTTTTTCCAATATGTAAGAATAATAGCAGACGGCACTGCTTCACTCTCAGATGAGACACTGCCGGTGTGACCATTCTTAAATTAGCCAACGTGGTGCTCAATCTCAGAAATAACATGGAAATAACGTGAGAAGGAATATAAGATGGCACTCACCAGGCTGTAGTGAAATAAAGTCCAAGTTTATTCAGGCTTGTGGGGAGCGGGGGAGAACAGAAATCGAATGACCGCAGTTTCGCGGCAATCGCCGCTTTGTCAAACTCACACGTCATCTCCACGTCACTCCTTATATACAAAACTTTATACAAAATGAACAAATAAACAAACATGTAACAAAGTTAAAATCATATATAAAGAATAACGACACACACACAATGTATCCTCACAGATTGATATCACTCCGGGTATTCATTCCCAGGTTTCCCAACGCATCGTACTTTATAATGAATTCAGTTTCTTGTCTTAACAGAATGTTATGCCGATCACTTTCATACCTAACCTGCGGGATAGTTTTGAGACCCATGAACATTAACTGTAAAGTATCGCCCTGATGTACATCAATCATATGCTTAATCATCCTCGGGCTACCCTTACCAGTCCGGATAGAACGAACATGTTCTGAAAATCTTTTCCACATAGGTCTAATGGTCTTGCCTATATAGAATTTATTACAGGAACAAATTAGGGCATAGACTATGAAGCGGCTCTTACAAGTAATGAAGTCGGTGACGTCGTGTATGTGACCACCCAACCTCACAGACCTCACGTTCTTTAGGGAGGAGCAATAGTGGCACTGACCACATTTATGGTTACCCTTCGATGCTAGTGATTGTAGCCAGGAACTTTTTTTCAGGGGAACTAGGTTCTATTCTCCCTCGGACCAAGATATCCCTCAAATTTTTTGTCCTCTCGAAAGCTACAATGGGTTTTTCACATGCAATCTCACCCATCTTGTTGAACAATGTGCCAGTTATTCTGTATGGAGCTTTTGATAATTTGTTCAAGGGGAGAAAAATCAAAAGAAAAAACTGTCCGTCTTTTCCTTGTAATAGCTGTATCTCTTACTCTTTCTTTGTTTGGTCTGTTCACATCTTGTGCTTTTTCCATAGCTTGTTGTATCAGTCTATCCGGATATCCTCTAGCCCGTAGCCGCTGACTTAGTTCCTCTGCCTGTTTTATAAACAAATCATTATCATTATTGATCCTTCTAAGTCTCACAAACTGGCTATACGGCAAGGACTTTTTTACATGGTAAGGGTGAAAACTCGAAAAATCCAATAAGGAATTAACTGCTGTCTCCTTTCTAAAGCAAGATGTGGTTAATGTAGTATTACTAATGTCTAAATGCACATCTAGGAAATCCAGGGTTTTATCTCCAAACACAGCAGTGTACTTCATGTTAAAGGGGTTATCATCTAGGTATTCAACAAACTCAAAAAACTTATCCTTTCCTCCTGACCACACGACCAGTATGTCGTCTATATAACGCAGGTAGGTGTGAATATGTATCAAAAAATGATTTTTCACAGAAAACACCATTTCTTTTTCCATAAAGGCTAAAAAGATATTTACTAGTGTAGGGGCTACTGGTGTGCCCATCCCCACTCCAGAGCTCTGTAGATACTATTTACCATTAAACTTGAAGGCATTAGATGTCATCACTAATTCCAGCAGTTCACCTATATATTCGGAAAAACCCCTCTTGTATCCTCCGACTTCGCGGAGACACCACTTGACCGCCTGTACACCCGCATCCTGAGGGATGTGGGTGTACAGACTTTCCACATCAATGCTGGCTAGGCAAAAATCCTCCCACCAATCAAAGTCTCTCAGGGTAGCCAACAGGTCACCAGTGTCGCGAAAAAAATTTTGCTCAGTGGCTGATCCCCTCCCCGCCACGATGGGCCTGCCCGGGGGGCGCTCCATACATTTGTGAACATTAGGCAACCAGTACCAATATGGTTTTTTAGGGTTGGTCACTAATAATTTTTCCGCAAATTTTTTTGAAATAAATCCCCTTCTCTACCCCCTTACGTAGGAAGGAACGGGTTTTGTTGACAATAGTCAGAGTCTGGTCTGAGGACAATGGTGTATATACAGCAGTATTGGATAACTGTCTATAAGCCTCCTCTAAGTAGTAAGCTCTAGAGAGGATAACTACATTGCCCCCCTTGTCTGCTGGACGCACTACCACCTCCTGACGGGACTTGAGCCGTGCAAGTGCACTCCGTTCACCCTCCGTTAGGTTAGACCGAGACTTAGGGTAAATGAGTGCTTTTACATCATGCATGACCTTGTCCATAAAGATGGAGATGGGTGATCCGGCAGGCAAGGGGGGGTTAAATTTGGATTCTACTCCACCCGAAAAAGGATTCTGGGTATGTTCTGGGGTTACCCCTGATGACTCATCTAACCCTGTAAGGAGAGAGAAAACTGTCTGATCCTCCATAGAGGTTTCCCCACATAGCATGAAACCCAAGGGTCCCACCTGTACCTGTGTCTCACCCATACAAAGTTCATCCGATCTACTATCACTTTTTTGGGCAAAAAAACGCTGGATATTAAGTTTTCTGATACCCCTCCGTAAATGAAGCTCAAAATTGACATAATCAAAATCATTATTAACACAAAAATTCTGACCTTTAGTGAGCACTGATAAGCAATCCCTATCTAGGGTCAGATCAGTTAAATTGATCACTCTGATTTCATCCACTATATCCCTCTTATCAGTACCTGTAGGTAGAAGCGAAGCAAAATAACCTAGCTGCGCCAGGTGACCTGCTTGCGCTTCGTTCTTCCTTTTGTGTTTTGTACGTTCTCCCCCGACGGATCCTCCGCCTAAAGGGGTCGCTCCACCTCTAGCCACAGGGCTTGATGGAATATTGTCCATGGTATCGCTGGAATCAGTGCCTGTATCAGTCATCCAAAAATCTGATTGTTTTTTATTTTTATTGTTTCATCCTCGCTTCATCCTTCTTTTACTCTTTGTTCCTGATTGGTTCCAGGTGAATATTTTCCCTCGTTCGTAGTCTTGTTTGTCCCGAATAAATTTGTCCTTTTTTCTTTCCTTTATATCAGCTTGTACCACCGCAGTTCTTTTATCCACTCTGCCGATAAAAACGGTAAACTGTGCATCCGTGAGTCTGGTTTTTAATTCATTTTTTTCATTTTTAATAATTCGGCAACAATCACCGCATGTTCCTGTTCTGTGCGTCTCAACACCAAACGTGTCAAATTCAGAGCATGTATGGCATGAATATTATTCCATTCTTCCAGAAATTTAGAATCCATAGCAAATTGGGAAACATCCTTGTACATCCTTAAACCCCTGGGAGCTCTTTCATGTTTGCTGTACGACTGCAGGGAGTGAACCGTGAAAAACCCATTGTAGCTTTCAGAAGGACAAAAAATTTGAGGGATATCTTGGTCCGAGGGAGAATAGAACCTAGTTCCCCTGAAAAAGTTCCTGGCTACAATCACTAGCATCGAAGGGTAACCATAAATGTGGTCAGTGCCACTATTGCTCCTCCCTAAAGAACGTGAGGTCTGTGAGGTTGGGTGGTCACATACACGACGTCACCGACTTCATTACTTGTAAGAGCCGCTTCATAGTCTATGCCCTAATTTGTTCCTGTAATAAATTCTATATAGGCAAGACCATTAGACCTATGTGGAAAAGATTTTCAGAACATGTTCGTTCTATCCGGACTGGTAAGGGTAGCCCGAGGATGATTAAGCATATGATTGATGTACATCAGGGCGATACTTCACAGTTAATGTTCATGGGTCTCAAAACTATCCCGCAGGTTAGGTATGAAAGTGATCGGCATAACATTCTGTTAAGAAAAGAAACTGAATTCATTATAAAGTACGATGCGTTGGGAAACCTGGGAATGAATACCCGGAGTGATATCAATCTGTGAGGATACATTGTGTGTGTCGTTATTTATACAAAATGAACAAATAAACAAACATGTAACAAAGTTAAAATCATATATAAAGTTTTGTATATAAGGAGCGACGTGGAGATCACGTGTGAGTTTGACAAAGCGGCGATTGCCGCGAAACTGCGGTCATTCGATTTCTGTTCTCCCCCGCTCCCCACAAGCCTGAATAAACTTGGACTTTATTTCACTACAGCCTGGTGAGTGCCATCTTATATTCCTTCTCACATTATTGTGGTTTTTTTTAACAGCTGGAGGGCCACAGTTTGGAGACCCATGATCTAATGACTAGTTGTGAAACTCTCGGCCCTCCAGCTGCTGCAACACTACAATTCCCTGGACAGCCAAAGCATGATGGGAATTGTAGTTTTGAAGGGATTCCCAACTGATCAAAACTTTTGGCAGTAATTCTTTGTTTACAGGGTGGTATTGTGCTTCATGTTTGCATTTCATAGCTTTACTGTACATTGAAATCAACCATGTGCAGGTACAGTCCCATAAACAGTCTCTGATCTTCATCCTAGGTAATACCAGCTGGCTCATGAGCTTGGAGAACCCCCTCAGCCCCTTCTCTTCAGACATTAACAATATGCCCCTCCAAGAACTGTCTAATGCCCTGATGGCAGCCGAGAGGTTCAAGGAGCATCGAGAGACTGCGCTCTACAAGTCCCTGTCCATGCCCGCCTCCACCCTGAGCTCTGCCGCCAGCAAACCCACCCTCCTCCAGAGAGCCAACACAGGTAGGTGGGCACAGGACCTCCCTCTGGCATAGGCCGATAAAGCAATAACCATTTACCATGGACAAGAACCTATGTTTATCCCTATACATAGTGGTGGATCATGAAGGTTTCTTGCAATTCTCTTTTCTAGGGGTTGTGCCGCCGCCTTCAGGTGAACACCAGCAGTTGTAATACCATTTAACGTCCTGTGAACAATGGAGGCGCTGTTTATGGAAATAAAGCAGAGCCTTTTAATAATTGCAAACCAAATGGAGCTGCATTATGATGCAGGCCTTGTGCGGTGCATCCGTGGTTGTCCTTTTAGATTGCAACTTGCTGCAGATAGCGGTTGTCCACGACTTGTGGCCGCTAATGGTGCGCTTACACAGACAGATTTATCGGAGAGATTTTTGAAGCCAAAGCCAGGAATGGATTTAAAAAGAGGAGAAATCTCAGTCTTTCCTTTATGACCCGTTCTGTGTATAGTCTGTTCCTGTCTTTGGCTTCAAAAATCTGTCAGATAAGTCCGTCTGTGTAAACGCACCCTAAGAACAGTCAGGGTTCTCTTTCCCTTGACCAGTCTGCTCAAATTATGAGCTTTTTCCTAATTCCAAGAATCTCTCCAAATCCAGAGGTTTTTTAGTTAAGCTAAGAAGGCTTATTTATTATATAATGGGAAAGTTCTGGTTTCTGCTATATATCATCTACTCATCATTATTAGGATCCCTGCATGCTGTCAGTGAATGTGAACCATATCACATCTAGACCTCTTCACTGTGTAGTAGCTCTTTAGAAAAAAAGCCATCTGCTTGGCCTCTGGATGTTCCATTCACTGACTGCAAGCAGATGTGTTTTCATCTCACAGGGAATCCGCTTTCTTAAGATGAATCTAGAAAACCTATTCAAAAGCGCACCTGTTATTTTCAACTCCTTGCCACGTCACTGAGACAGGGTCTAAATGTTGAGATCCCAAGTGATTTTTAGAGCCAGGAGAAGTGAGCAACTGAGCGCTTCACTCTCCGGATCGCTGCCTTTTTAGTCTCACTGCACAAGATGGGCTCCATCAGAAGTCTATGTAGATTGTGTCCTATAGAGGGCTGGAAAGTGAAGCACTCGGCTGTGCCCTGCTCTCAGCGATATCTCGACATCCAGATTGATTAAAACTTTTGACATTTTTATATGACGTATTAACACAGGGACATGGTTACTATCATTTAAAAAAAACTTGTGTTTTGATCAGTCTGGTTGCTGAGACCCCCATGATCAGGGAGAATCACTCAGCTGAGCGCTTCTCTTGCTGTCTCTTTCCTTGTTGCAGGAGACTTATATAGAAAATCTATGCAACTCATCGACTGCAGCAAGGAATGAGATGGGAGAGAAGCTTCCAGCTGAACACTTCTCCCCACTCTCTGCGTCCAGACCCTGTCCGATCAAAACTTTTTTTTTTTTTTTTTTTTTTTTTTTTTTTTTAAATGCCAGTAACTTCAGCGCAATGGTTCCATCATGGCAACATCTTGCAATCTGCTTTTCCTCTCCCATTACAGTGGCTTCTGTATCTCCCGCCTCCCAGTCCAGTGGTCCAGGGAAGCTGCTTAGGAGCATATCCTGGGCAGGTATATATATATTCAGCTGAAAGGACAATTCAGAACTGTCTGACCCATTTGACGTGTGCCTGTATATTAACCAGATATTTGCCAGATCCATCTGTTTTCTGTGTGCTTATGGCTTCTAAGGTGGGGTTAAAGAGCGGAGGACACGTTATGGGGCTGCTTGTGTTCTGCACGTGATCTGGCTGGCCTGTCCTAATGTATGGCGCTCTAGGCAGATAAGGAGAAAGCTAACACGTTTGGAGACTCCTCATGAGACTGCATGTTGTCCTTTAGGTCAGATAAACAATATGGTAGCATTGTAAGTGGCGTGGAGTGATCCCTAACATCCATCAGCACCGCCGCTGCCTGATCTGCTGGATATAGCTGAGGGTCTAGAATAGAGATCATTGCTTATAGTGACGGCGTAACGTGGATGGAAGTTCACATCATGTAGATGGACAAACGACAAGAATAGAAGATGCTTCTGTAGTCTGTGCCTTGTAGTGTTAGCTCTCCTACTTGTATGTGAGTAACAAAAGGATTGTATAATGTGAAGGTATAGATGGGTTTTATAACACTGTTTCCCAGCCTGTGGAGTTCCTGCTGTTGCAAAACTACAACACCCAGCATGCCCTGACTGCATGATTGCAACATCTGGAGACCCACAGGTTGGGAATTGGTGTTTTAGCGCAGGGATTGGGAACAGTCGGCCCGCCAGCTGTTGCAGAACTACAAAGCTTTGGCTGTCCAGGCATGATGGGAATTGTAGCAGATTTTCCCCTCACCAGTGTCGCTTATTGGACTCCATCTTGGACTTGGCACAGCTATACAAAAGTGGGTTAAAGTTTATAGGCTTAGCCCGTGATGAAGTTAGATATAGACTGTGCCAGGCGGGAACAAGTGTTCTGGAGTATAGATGCTTAATACAAAGGAGGACCAACATTACAGAAGCATGGCTCAACTCCGTTTCCCCTGGTAGTCTAACAGTACAAAAAATGGAATCCCGATGGGGGTTGTTAGGTTAGGCCTCGGTGGTAATGTTTGGATAAGTTCTTAGACTGGAAACAGGCAACATGCCTCATCCCTATTGCTGACTATACCCCCTAAATACTTGGTTTCCACTTTGTTGTTCTCCCTTTGCAGTGTGTTTTAGTCCACAGGACGGAGCCTTGTTACTGTGAATTGGTAGTTTCCCGACAGCTAGGGAGCTCTGAGGTGGAGACCACTGCCCCTTATGCCGTGTCTCCTCTGATGTAGAATATATATGACAGTCTGTGTGATCATACTGGTGTCTGCATGAATATGGGGCAGGGCACGGGAGAGGTCGTAGGCTTCACTCATGGTTGACTTCGATTCGTAGTTCCTGACCTTTTTTGCATCTTCTCTCTTGGGTGAAGAGGTTCGTCTCACAACAATACATGATCTTCAGTCACTGGGTGCGGAGTGCGGTGATACTTCCACATTAATAATAAACTATATCTTGTCACAGCTGGTCCCGTACCACATTCTGATAAACCTGAGGATGTTACCAACTCTTCCTCCTTTGCAGAATCTTCCGTTGTGCCGGAGGAAGGCTCCCAACTGGAAGGTGAAGAAGTGACCTCCCCAAGTGGATCCCAAGAGCTGGACGACTTTGAAGCTGTGAGTAATGAGGACACCACCAGCGAAGACAAGACTGACAAGAAGACAGAGGGGATCAGCAGGGTGAGTGGTGTCATCGGTGTATCACTACCCTATGGAACATATTACACATTGTGGTTTTCTTATATCCCTAAGTCCCCCAAGTTCAAGAACATAACTAAAATCCTACTGCCTCCTATGTACAATAATATATCTACTATAATACTGCCCCTATATACAAGAATATAACTACTATAATACTGCTCCTATATACAAGATTATAACTACTATAATACTGCCTCCTATATACAAGAATATAACTACTATAATACAGCCTCCTATATACATGAATATAACTACTATAATACTGCTCCTATATACAAGAATATAACTACTATAATACTGCTCCTATATACCAGAATATAACTACTATAATACTGCTCCTATATACAAGAATATAACTACTATAATACTGCCCCCTATATACAAGAATATAACTACTATAATACTGCTCCTATATACAAGAATATAACTACTATAATACTGCTCCTATATACAAGAATATAACTACTATAATACTGCCCCCTATATACAAGAATATAACTACTATAATACTGCCCCCTATATACAAGAATATAACTACTATAATACTGCCCCCTATATACAAGAATATTACTACTATAATACTGCCCCTATATACAAGAATATAACTACTATAATACTGCTCTCTATATACAGGGATATAATTACTATAAGACTTCCCCCTATATACAAGAATATAACTACTACAATACTGCTCCTATATACAGGATATGAATGTAACTTTGAAGGATACTGTTAGAATTAATCTATTTCATGGTTATCATTTATACAGTCCTCATCCACCTCCAGTCAAGAAGAGTCTACGTCCCAACAAACAGAGGAGTCTGAGCAGGGAGGGATCCCTATAGAGGGCTCTACACGTGAACTTCCATTCCAGCCATCACAAACACTAAGCAAGTCGAGCTCCTCTCCTGAGCTTCAGACCTTGCAGGAGCTGCCCCGGGAGCCTGACACTAAAGAGCCCGACACTAAAGAGCCCATCCAAACTCCTGCTCCAGAACCCGAACCTCTACCCCCGAGCCAAAGCACGGAACCTCCACCCAGTAAAGCCGAAGAGGAGACTCCTGCTATATTAACCCCAAAACCTGAAGCGGCTCCCAGGCAGGAACCTGGGCTGCCCCAGCAGTCTCAACAGTCGGCAAGTGGGTACCGTCCCCGGGGGCACACCATCTCTGACTCCGAGCCTTCCAGACGAGGCAGAAGGATGAACATTGATGCTTTTAAGAACAGCACCAAGGCCACTAAAGCAGAGAAGGTGCCTGGAATAGACCCAAGGTACTGCTGACATGTCTCTATAAGGGCTTATGGAGAAGTAAAAGCATATATGGGTTTTATGGATGGTATGGTGTAAGTGTCCATGTATCTGACCGCTTTCTTCCTTTCAGCTTTGTATTCTTGCAGTTGTACCACTCTCCTTTCTTTGGAGATGAGTCCAACAAGCCCATCCTGGTCCCCAATACTCAGGTAATTCCCATGAGCACCTTGTATCGGCATCTGTCGGCTGCTTTGAGTCTTCTCAGTACAAGCCTGATCATGACGCTTTTTATCTTCTAGACGTTTGAAAGAACAATGAAACTTCTTGACCAGATCCCGAGCTATGACACGCACAAGATAGGTGTCCTGTACGTTGGAGAAGGACAGGTAAGTGTCACGCTATTACATCTAGATCATTAAAGGGTTATCCAGGATTAGCAAAACAGCTGAATTCAAAAACGGCACCACTCTTGTTCTCAGGTTGTATGTGGTATTGCAGATCAGTTCCATTGAAGTGAGTAGGGTCAGTTTATAATACCACACAGACTGTGGGGTGGTGATATTTTTGGAAGAAAGCAGCTGTTTTTCTAATCCTGCATAACTCCTTAACCCCTTAACGACATCGGGCGTAAATTTACGCCCTGGCGCCATGGTACTTAGCGCATCAGGGCGTAAATTTACGCCCGATGTTTCCCCGATCGCTGCGTGTTCACACACAGCGGTCGGGGAAGATGGCCTGCTATAAATCATAGCAGGCCATCATAGCTTCTCGGCACGGGGGGTGGTTAACACCCCCCGTGCTTACGATCGCTGCTATAGGCTGATCAATTCAGATCAGCCAATAGCGGCGATCGGAACCTTTCCGGGTCATCAGTGACCCGATGACCCGGAAAAAAATGGCGGTCGGTGCTGTCCGAGGACGGCACCGACCGCCATTACTGTAAAAAGTAATGTTGATCGCCGTGCCACCGGCCCGATCGCCGTGAACGGCCGGCCGTTCACGGCGATCGGGCCGGTGGCACGGCGATCAGAGTCCCACAAAATAGTAAATACCTGCCCTGGACCCCTCAGCTAGGTAGCCGAGGGGTCCAGAGCAGGTATTTGTACATTACTCACCTGTCCCGGGCTCCTGATCGGCGGCTTCCGGGTTCGCGGCGTCCTCCGTCATTCCGTTCGGTCTTCGGGTCTTTCCGGCGGTCCTCGTCGTCTTCTTTCGGCTATTTTCGGCTCCAGCCTCGTCATTTTCCGGATTTTGCGCTCTGCTGCCCCCTAGCGGCTGATAAGTGTAATACACTTATCAGCAGCTACAGGGATATTCAGAATATAAAATTTTTTTTTTTTTTTCCCAAATTTTTTTTTTTCTATTTTCCGCACCCTATCGCCGCTGAGTGTTGATCAGCATCGCACGAAAGTGCGCTGCTAATCAGCAACTCCTCCTTTTTGGCGTAGGGTGTTTTTTTTCTATATTCTACTGCCACGGTCTGCTTATAAGTGCCGCACATAAGTGCGGCATTTATCCGCAACTCCTTTGTTGGCGTAGATTTTTTTTATACTTACTGTAAAAAAAACACGTAAAAAACACTACATTACACCACACTACATTGAATAAAGTTTGACACTACACCACTACATACCCCATATACTAGTCCCCATATAAAGATGGCCCCCAGGGTGTTTTCGGCGTCAGAGGGATACGTTATTATTGCCTCCGACACCAAAACAGCCAGTGAGGATGAATGGGGGGGATCCTTCGTACCTCCATTCATCCTCATCCTCCTATGACGTATCTGGGGGTAGCGTAGCATACGCTGCCCCCCAGACACGTCTTTTCCGCCAGTACCGTCCCAATAAGAGATCACGGTATGGTGTGAAATTCTACAAACTCTGTGAGAGTACCTCAGGGTTCACTTACAGATTTAGGGTACATGCACACTGCGGAATGGCGAAGGATAACCCTTTGTGCATTCCGCAGCTGGCACCCGCTGGCGGACTGATGCAGGGGCGCGTCTCCGCCCGTGTCATAGACTCCATGTTATGCACGGGCGGATTCCGTCGTCCATCCAAAGAATGAACACGTTGGACGGAGAGCGGAATCCGCCCGTGCATAGAATGGAGTCTATGACACGTGTGGAGACGTGCGCCTGCATCAGTCCGCCGGTGGGTGCCAGCTGTGGAATGCACGAAGGGTTATCTGTCGCGATTCCGCAGTGTGCATGTACCCTTAGAGTGTATGTAGGAAGGAACACCCGAATCCAGCCCCAGATGCCCCCTCCCCCCCCAGCCTCGGAACAAGTGGGAAGATCGTCCGGGAACTGATCTTCCCACTGCTGGATAAAGGTCACCACCTGTACGGGGATAACTTTTATACCAGCACCCCCTCTTCCGGTCCCTCGCTGCCCTGTAGCTTGCGGCACGATCCGAACATATCAGAAGTAGTAATAGAGCCCTAATATTTAGCAGCCATGGAGCGGACCCAGCGCTTCTGGATATGAAGGACCCCGTATCCCACCAGGACAACATTTTCCAGGTGACGTCCCCCACACTGGAGAACAGGAGACCCCATAAAGTGCAGAGTGTGGCGTAACAGGGGGATCAGGAAGGACGCCATTTTCCAGTGTGACACCTGTCCTGATCACCCCGGCCTCTGCATACTGGATCGCTCCAAGGCGCACCACACGTCACTGGGGTTCTACATTATCTAAATTCTGTCCCTTATTCCTATTTCAGGGGTCACATTGATCCGGGGATTATTCTGATCGCCATTATGGATTCGGGAAGGAATTTTTCCCCTGTGATGAGGCTACTGTCGTCTGCCTCACGAGGGGTTTTTGCCTTCCTCTGGATCAACACAGGTTGAATTTGATGGACACCTGTCATTTCCAACCTTATAAACTAATAATTGGCCTAATACCCCCAAATAAATTAGAATTGTCCCTTTTCCCCAGCTAAATAGGTATGGCCGCCATTTCCATTAGAGGATGCCATGATGCAATTACAAAGCCTCTGTGCGGCCAGGACAGTAGAAACTCCCCACAAGTGACCCCATTCTGGAAACTACACCCCATAAGGAATCTAACAAGGGGGGCAGCGGGGATATGGCCCCCTGGTGACGGCCACATTTGGGATGTGAAAATGAAAAAAATGGTATTTTTTATTTTCTCGGCACATGTTCTACGTAAGTGCCTGTCACCAGTGGGGTCCATATGCTCACTGCACCCCTTGTTAGATTCCTTATGGGGTGTAGTTTCCAGAATGGGGTCACTTGTCGGGGGTTTCTACTGACCTGGCAGCACAGGAGCTTTGTAATTGCGACATGGCCTCCACCCTCCATTCCAGCCTCTAAATGGCGCTCTGTCCCTTTAGTGGCTTGCCCTGTGCCCATATGGCACATTATGCCCACATATGGGGTATTTTCGTAATCAGGGGAAACTACCCTACACGTTTTGTGTTCATTTTCTTTTTTAACCCCTTGTGGAAATGGAAAAAATCAAGGCTAGACCAACATTTAGTGTAATTTTTGTAAAATTTTTACTCTAAATCATTAATCTTGTCATGATTTTTTCATTTTCACAAGGGGCTAAAAGATAAAAAAAACCACTAAATGTGTAGAGCAATTTCCCCTGAGTACGAAAATACCCCACATGTGGACATAAAGCGCCATGCGGGTGCAGGGTAAGCCTCCGAAGGGAAGGAGCGCCATTTCGTTTTTGAAGGCTGGATTTGGATGGAATGGATTTTAAGGGGCCATGTTGCATTCAAAAGGCCTCTGTGTTGCCAAGACAGTTGAACCCCCCCACAAGTGACCCCATTATGGAAACTACACCCCTCAAGGAATGTAACAAGGGGTGTAGTGAGCATATGGACCCCACTGGTGACGGGCACAAATGTGGAACAATGTGGCGTGAAAATGAAATATTACATTTTTTACACTATAATGTTGGTTTAGCCTTGAATTTATCATTTTCACAAGGGGTTAAAAGAGAAAAAAACACACAATTTGTGTAGAGCAATTTCCCCCGAGTCCGTAAATACCCCACATGTGGACATAAAGCGCCATGTGGGCGCAGGGCAAGCCTCCAAAGGGAAGGAGCGCCATTTGGATTTTGGAGGTTGGATTTGGCTAGAATGGATGATGAACGCCATGTCGCATTTACAGAGCCCTCGTGCTGCCAAAACACTGGAAACCCCCCACAAGTGACCCCATTCTGGAAACTGCACCCCTCAAGGAATCTAACAAGGGGTGCAGTGAGGATATGGACCCCTTGATGACGGGCACATTTGTGCCATGAAAGTGAAAAAATGAAATTTTTTACTTTTACGTCACATTGTTCCACATTTGTGCCCGTCACCAGTGGGGTCCATATGCTCACTGTGCCCCTTGTTAGATTCCTTGAGGGGTGTAGTTTCCAGAATGGAATCACTTGTGGGGGGTTTCTAGTGTCTTGGCAGCACGAGGGCTCTGTAAATGCGACATGGCCCTTGAAATCCTCTCCAGTGAAATTCAGCTTCCAAAAGCCAATTGGCGCTCCTTCCCTTTGGAGGCTCGTCCTGCGCCCCCTTGGCACTTTATCGCCACATGTGGGGTATTTCCGTACTCGGGAGAAACTGCGCTACACATTTTGTGTCTTTTTTTTTCCTCTTATCCCTTTAAGAAAATGAAAAATTGAAGGCTAGAACAACGTTTTAGTGTAAAAAATACATTTTTCTTTTTTCACGCCATATTGTTCGGAAAATCTGTGAAGCACCTGTGGGGTCCAAATGCTCACCGCACCCCTTGTTACATTCCTTGAGGGGTGTAGTTTTCTAAATGGTGTCCCTTTAGGGGTGTTTTTTAGGTTTTGGCACCCCAGAGCCTCTGCCAACCTGAAGTGGTACAGTCAGAAATGACCAAATATAACGGAGGCGTTGAAATTCACTAGGCGCTCCCTTATATCTGAGGCTTGTGGTTGCGTCAAATAGCGCAATAGGCCCACATATGGGGTATTTCTATAAACTGCAGAAACGGGGCAATAATTATTGGGGTGCATTTCTCTGGTAATAGGTTTATAATTATGAAAAATATTGGATTACAATAAAATCTCTGCACAGAAAATTAAAATTTTCAAATTTCTTACACACTTAGCTTTTATTTCTGTGACTCCCCTAAAGGGTTAAAACACTTTATGGATATGCTTTTGCAGAGTGTGGGGGGTGCAGTTTCTGAAATGGGGTGCTTTGTGGGGCTTTCTAACATACAGGCCCCTCAAATACACTTTAAACCTGAACAGGTCCCTAAAAATATCTGAT
Organism: Dendropsophus ebraccatus; assembly: GCF_027789765.1. NCBI lineage: Eukaryota > Metazoa > Chordata > Amphibia > Anura > Hylidae > Dendropsophus > Dendropsophus ebraccatus. The sequence continues at coordinate 99,873,796 of NC_091462.1, read as the reverse complement.
TTTGAAATTTTACTGAAAATTTGGAAATTTGCTGCTAATGTTTTAAGCTTCCTATTGTCTAAAAAAAATTAAAGATCGTTTAATAAATGCCGCCAACATAAAGTAGACATGTTGCTAATGCTATTTAATATATAATTTATGTGGTATAACCACTTTCTGTATACGCAAAGAAGTTTCAAAGTTGGAAAAATGCAGTTTTTCACATTTTTTCACATTATTTGGGTTTTTTTCATAAAGATTTGTTATGATTATCGACTCCAATTTACCAGAAATGTAAAGTACAATATGTCACGAGAAAACAATCTCAGAATCAGCCGGATAGGTAAAAGCATCCCGAAGTTATTAATGAATAAAGTGACACTGGTCATATTCATAAAATTTGTCTCTGTCATTAAGGCCATTTCAGGCTCTGTCCTTAAGGGGTTAATGGCACCCTCTGTTTGTGTGGGGGAAACCCAGTGGTCAGACCATTTTCTAAGTTCAATCTATGTTTCAATCAAGATTGGCAATGAAAAAGCGATCCTCTCCAATGAACACGGATCCTACAGGTACACACAGTTTCTGACCGGGTTGGGAAAGCTGATTGAGTTGAAGGACACTCAGCCCGACAAGATATTTCTTGGCGGATTGGATGGGTGCGGAGATGACGGACAGTTCACCTACTGCTGGCATGATGACATCATGCAAGGTAAGGGGAGACTCTAGCCCAGTCATGGATGATAGATAGCTACTGGGGTTTCTGTTTCTTTATCAGGTACTCATCATTCTGACAGTGACCTATGTAATACCACATTTCACCTGCAGTGGCCACTGTAGGCAATGTGTAGTGATCAGCTGATCGAAGTCTTCATTATTTAATAAAAGAGTGGAAATCTTCTAACTTCCTCCATGTATATTCAGTCATCTTCCAGATCACTACCTTCATGCCGAACAATGAGATTGACCCCTTACGCTGCAACAAGAAAAGACACGTGGGCAACAACTTTGTGAATATAGTGTACAACGACTCGGGAGAGTTTTATAAGCTGGGAACTCTTAAGGTACGCCGCTTGCCTGCCCTCCTCCATGGCCTGCTGAGGTCGCTTACAAGAACACTAAATCTCATCACTTCTCTTTAGGGTCAGTTTAACTTTGTGGACGTGAACATCCAACCCTTGGACTGCGAGAGCAACTTGGTGACGTTACAGTGTCGGAAAGGTAACTCTTTTTTTTAGAAGACTTCTCGCTAAAAGCATTGCTGGCATAGAAGATACAGGACATCAGTGGGGTCCTAGAAGTCAGACATTGATACCAAGAGCATTCAAGCCAGTTCAATCCATTCAGACACCACCAATATCTAATCCATATGCCATCATTGCTTTTGGTTGAAGGATGCCATAAATTTGGGTAGGGACTCCTTGCTTTCCAGTTGTAGCTTTGGCTGTCCAGACCTGATGGGAGTTGTAGTTTTGCAACAGCTGGAGGGCCAAGGTTCCCTACCTCTGCCGCAGATGAACCCTAAGTTCACACACAGACCTTCAAGTTACAGTTACTCACCTCTACCACTAGGGGAGTTGGGAGCACATTTGTCTCCCAGCAGATGTTTCAAAGTCCATAAATAAACTTGTATTTTCTTTCATTTGTAGATATGGAAGGATTGGTTGACATATCTGTCGCCAAAATAGTTTCTGATAAAAACTTGCCGTTCCTCGCCCGCCAGATGGCGCTGCACTCGAATGTAAGATCGATGGCTCTTTATCGTGTTCTAGGAGCAGCTTGGGCACAGGTTCTTTGCATTATGACTTTTTTTTTTTTTTTTTTTTCCCTTTGGTTTGCAGATGGCCTCACAGGTTCATCACAGTAGATCAAATCCCACAGACATTTACCCTTCAAAGTGGATTGCCAGACTCAGGCACATTAAGAAAATGAGACCAAAGGTAAGTGCCCTGGAGGATGGTGCATTCTGCCTGCTCCTTGTAGTGTCACACATGCCGCAATATATAGGGTTGTGTTGAGTTCAGCTGTTTGTGGATTTCGAGTGACGTGTATTGTGTAGGAATACTGATAATTTTGGCCCCAATGCACAGGCCCAAGAAAATCCGAGTAAATTCAATGTAAAAAATCATGCACTTATGAATTAACCCTTAGACTGTTCTATTTGCTGTTTAATTTCACAGCTGTTCTTTGTTTTAAACTCATCAAAGAGATAACTGAATGATAAAATTCTGACTGCCTGTTGTGACCACTAGGGGGAGCTAACAGTGCAACGAATATTTCTGTATGCAAAGAACATAAATTCCCCTTTAATGGTGACTTTTTTATTTTTGTGTTTTCTTCTAGATTCACGAAGAGTTGCTGGAAATGAGTGCAAACATGCCTTACCCCATCCATAACCTCTCCAACAGAACTCCCCCGCAGAACCCGCCATCTGCCAGCGGCTCTTTTGAGACCGGACAGCGGACTCGGCTCATCTCTGCTGTGGATGATTTCACAGAATTTGCTTAAAACCTACAATTTTAAAAGAGGCTGGACTGCGTGCATGGTACGTCCCAGGGGCCTGACAGAAGGGGCAGGTCGGGTCCCTGCTGAAAGCACAGACTACTAAAACACTGAATGCGAAAGCTTTCTGCTCTGGGGCCTCATGTAGCAAAGAGAAGAATCGGACATTTTACGAAACTTCTAATTTAAATTATTTTTCAATATTGGAATAAACTTAATTTATTAAAAACATTGTGCCGCCCCCCTTGCAATGTGATCAGTACAAGAGTCACCCGGATCATGGAAACTGTCAGCAAGCTGGACACACAGGGTGGGCGTTACTGCTTTTGGTTGTTTTGTTTGTTTTTGTTTTTTTTCTGCACAGTTACAAATTAAAAAGTTTAAAATATATATATGGGACTTATAATTCCATACTGTAGCCAACTTTTTGGCTTAAAGTGGCACAAATCACTTGGTTAAAGGGGTTATCCAGGATTAGAAATTCAAGTGTATACAGTGGGTGATGACCTGAAATGTGCATGTAGTCTCCATGTAGTACACTGTTACTGATTCCGCCATGCTTCTGCTCCTTGCATTAGACCATGACTGGTGCACTGCATGTGATAGGCGCTAACAGCAAGTCATGTGAATGCAGCTGTGTTTCTAATCCTGGATAATTCCTTTAAATCAGTCATACACAAGATATTAGTGACATTGTCTGCTAGTTCCCCCTGGTGATCTAGCTGATCATCGTGTAAGTATGTGATAGGATCATGAATGATCATTCTTATACACTGTATTTCTGTACAAAACACGAGCACACATTGCCGTCTTGCAGCCATCTTTATTTGTGACTTTGTCCGACATCTTGCATTGTAGCGCGTTTTACAAACATAAGGCAAAAGTGAAGATGTCGCCCGTGATCAAGATTTTGCCATGGCAAAGCCAATGCAGGTTTCCAAATCGCCTACCATAGAGGCTACTGAGCCTATCACTTCTCTAGGAGAGTGATGTCACCAGCTCCTAGTGATGTCATAAACCTCATCAATATGGCCACCTCCATTGTGCGAAATGAAAAGGAAAAAAAAATCTTGTTCCCCAGACAATAAATAATCTGTTACAATTAATTCTCACCATACAAGTACAAGCAAAAGCATACAGGCTCTGCTCGGGCTCGCTGCCGGCAGGAGGGGCTGGGGGAGGGGTAAGTGCAATGTTTTACATAGAAGAGCTCTATGCAGCCACTGGATCAATGGCTTTTGTCATAAAAAGACATTTTTATTACCTGCTAATCCAATAACATATGAAAAATCATAGCTGTAAACGTAAAAACTTCCCATTCCTGGTAGGTATGGTGGGGAGAGCTCTGCTTAAAGGGAATGGCTCTACAGGGTAGTATGTAGGGCAGTGATGTCCAATTGTAGTTGTGCAAGATTAGAATTTTATTTTTTTTTTTTTACAACGGCTCCACACCTGTGTTCCTGTTGTATATGGTATTGCAGCTCTGTCCCCATCACTTTAATAGAGCTGTAATGCCAGGTACAGCCTGGAGATGGTGTGGTGCTACTTGTGAATGAAAGCAGCCATGTTTTTCTAATCTTGGACTTCCCCTTTAAATAACATGACTCCCAAGAAAAAGGGTTAGGGCAGATAAAAATGGGTGGAGTTTGGGCATTTTAGGGGGCTGGGTAGGTGGTCGGTCATCGGGATTATGACGAGGACCATTTTACTTCACCATTTCTATTGGCAAGAAATTTGTAAACAGAACCTTCATCTGCATCAAGAGTCTTCAGCAAGGCCTTGTTGCCTATAGCAACTAATCAGAGCTGTGTAAAGAAATGAATGCTTAGCTCTGGTTGGTAGGGGAAATGAGGCCTACATGAATTCCACAGTAACCTAATTGTAGCATATAGACTATCCACTGTGCATGTGTTTTATTGGGAAATGTGGACAGAAAGCTTGTCTGTCCAGGCATGATGGGAACTAGTTTTGCAAGGGCTGGAGTGCTGCAGGATCCTTGCTAGGGACCACACTGTGTAAGGGCCCTATTCCACAGTAACGATAATCGGCCAGATTGGCCCGATTCGGCCGATTATCGTTTGGTGAAATAGAGAGAACGATCAGCCAATCGTGTCATCTGCTGATCGTTCATTTAGGGCCAGACCTAAAATCATCGTTCATCGCTACGGTTGAATAGCGGTGCGCGGCGGGCGACCGACGATTTGACAAGTAGCAGCATCATACATTACCTGTCTAGACGACTTCTCCACTCTGTCTTGCTCCCCGGGTCCCGCGCGCTCTATCTTCAGAATGGCCGGTCAGCTGACGGAGCGCTCAGCCAATCACAGGCCGGGACCGCCGCGGCCTGTGATTGGCTGAGTGGCCTGTCAGGTGACCGACCATTCTCAAGATAGAGCACGTGGGACCTGGGGACAAAAACAGCGCGGAGAAGAAGCCTGGACAGGTAATGTATTACTGCAAGGACATCGGTAACTGTGTCCCTGCAGCCCTCGCTCAACGATCATCGGGCCGTGGAATAGGCCCAGTAAACAAGCGACGATCTAGCAGATCGCCGCTCGTTTACATCGTTGATTGGGCCCTCCTCGGCCCGTGGAATAGGACCCTAAGAAGGGACTGCAGGAATAGGCCGCCTTTAACCCTCCAACTGTGGCGAAACTACAATTCCCATCAGGCCTAAACAGCCAAAGCCTTATCTGTACTTTTACAACAATTGGAGGACCAAAGGTTTCCCATCCCTGTCCTGCGAGCTGCGTTTACAAACAGATTGTCTCTAATACCCCTCTTTTAAAAGATTAGGATCCAGAACAGGGACCCCCTCCCGCCCCAAATCCGGCATTACAGTCAAGTCATTGATGTAAGGTGGCGTTTTGTAATACTTAAACTTTCCTGCAGCCCCATCACTGGAGAAATTAATACCTGCTCCCAGAGCACTGCTGGGGATTGCAAGAAGTGTAAGAGTTCTGTTCACCATTTCTTAAAGGAAATCTGTCACCAAGAAATCTATCACCATCATGTTATAGAGCAGGAAGAGCTGAGCAGATTGATATATATCTTTATTGGAAAAGATTCAGTATAACTTGTTACATGTTGAGTAAAATCCTTGATCATCTGTGTTAAGGAGTCCAGTGGGCGGGGTCACTCAATGGTCTGGACTCTTGAGCCTGGAAACATCAGAGATTTCAATCAATAAATTACAAGTTATACAGAATATTTTCCCATAAGGATATATATCGCTCCGCTCCTCCTGCTCTATAACATGATGCTAATAGCTTAGGTAGCATTTTCATGGTGTTGGTTTCCCTTTAAATAGTATTAAAAAAAAAAAAAAATAATCCTCAGCTAAACATGATTTTAAAATCCTTATTTTAGATTTAAAATCCTTATTTTAATATACAGTCTTAAGTGACTGGTTGGGCTGTTTTTTAATCCAAGGAATATAACGTTAGAGAGGTGCTTTAGTCCCTATATGTAATGTACTTTGGTCCAGCCATCCCTACAATTACATGAGTCCTATCGGGTGAGTGTAATGTTACTATGGAGGGGGACACAAACTTATATGATGAAACTGAAGTAAATGAAAACTGCCCAAAAGAATTATATTATCAATATACACACTGTATCAAATATATTAAATAAGCGGCTTAGATATGTTTTTTTGCATTATATATTTTGGCCCCAAAGTGTCCTTTTAAAGTAATACTATTGTGTAGAAATATGTGTGACATGAAAAAAGTTTTGATTGGTTGGAGTTCGGGTGCTGAGAACCCCGATAATGGCCAAGAGCTCCTGTCCCCCGTCTATCTCCTCACTACAGAGGCCAGAGGTCTATGGAGCGTGATTCAGAGAGAAGCTCATAGCCCAGTGCTTTTCCCTGCTTAGTCTCGCAGCAGACCCTGACCAATAAACCTTTTAGCAGGTCTCTGATGTGAATTTTTTTTTTTTTTTAATCAAATGATAGTAGTGCTTTTTTTTCTTGATTTACCTAAATATTTTTTGGCACTTGGCTGCTATAGGCAACAACACTGTTTTTGCTCTTTAGTATATACTGTAATACTGCTGACCCGTCCAGTGAGGTGCAGGAATGGAATAGGCAGAGCAAAATCCCAATATTCTCTATCACGTGTGAATGTTTGGTATAATGGGTTCGAGAGACACAAGTAGGCCGTCCCCCGCTAAACATAATCTGTACCTTTTTAAGACCATAGGCAATATTCTACTTGTATAAAATACATATAAATATATACAAGAGCACAACATACAATACTTAAATACCTCTAGTTATAATAGTGCTCTGTCCCTCTATCTACAGAACTGCTTAATTTTGGTTACGGCGCTATGAAAATATAGCGAATATTACAAAAATATACATATTCCAACCCGCGACTGAGCATCACCGGTTTACAAAGAATGAAATGTGAGCTGTGTAAAGACCAGACCATCTCTGACTGCTGCAGGAATCTAAAGAGGGATTGAACGTACAATTAAATTGATGCTTTGCTTTTTTTTTCTTCTCTTATACTCCAATTACAGCCAGAGCTGCATTCTGAATTCTGCTGGTTTTAAGGTGCACGACACAGCTGCTGTTTTAGTGTTTTGTACATGACCTGGTATAATACATTATAGAAGATATTTGAACCAGACAATGTGGCTATTTTCTGTATATGATTCTCTACACATTTCAAGCATCAATCAGAATTACGAGCGCAGCTCTAGATGTGAGTATAAAGTATGGTTCTACATCTAGAAGATTCTTCGTATAGGTGGAGTTTTTGATTCTATCACTATAAAGGGGCTATCCCAAAATCGACATTCTATGGGTAATTATCATGCTGCCCAGTGGCAGGAAACTTCCTGGGACCTCTATAGCCTGCTTCTAAACAAGTCCTATACAGAACTGCTGGAGTTTTCATAGACTATTGCAATTTCATATACCATTCACTTAAAGGGGTTATCCAGCGCTACAAAAACATGGCCACTTTTCCCCCTACTGTTGTCTCCAGTTCAGGTGCGGTTTGCAATTAAGCTCCATTTACTTCAATGGAACTGAGTTTCAAAACCCCACCCAAACTGGAGACAACAGTAGGGGGAAAGTGGCCATGTTTTTGTAGTGCTGGATAACCCCTTTAAACTTGAGCACCCCTTTATATAGAGGTATAGAGAGAGTCATAGATGGCAGGTTCAGGGACATAAGTCCCTCACAAACATACTTTCTTTGTATTGAATGTTTCTGGCCTGGGTATATGTAAAAAAAAAAATCTGATAAAGTGCGCAGCGCTCCATGCAAACTGCTGAAAAGTACAAGGAAACACACATGAGAAATACATTCAGTACCAAGGGGGATGTATAGACAGATACTAAACCCCGATCATAGCAGGAGCACCAGGGATTATAGCAGGGTGGTGCTCTGATCTCATCTACTTTCTTGTTTATAACCAGAAGCCACAGATGGTCTCTGCATTGAGGCTCGTACACAGAGGTGAAAACCATTTTTGTAAGTGGTTACTTCTTCCAAGACTTTAAATTGCCTTCTCAAGACTATGGCTTTTAACTACAGATACAAACTGAACCAGAATTGCCGTGCCCTGCAGGTCGAAAGATGAAAGTGAAGTCTTTTTAGGTTCCCACCACTTCCAAAGCTGGTGAGATGTTCCTGAAATTCTGCTTAAAGGCACAATGTAGAGTCCACCATGGAGGAAATCTCTTAAAGGCACAATGCAAATACTTCTTATGAGAACCCTCAATGTGCGCAATGCCTTGGAGGCGGAAAGCTTCTTCCACAGGTCGTGTCCTGTAAACTCAACTGGGAGGATTAAGACAAGTGGTAGAATGAGATCATAACCTTCACGTGTAACAAGTACATCAAAAATCTTCTGCAACCACCCAAAAAAAAGTGTCTCCTCTACAAGTGCATGGTGAGGGTTCATCTTACTTCATGTCCCAGCATAATGTTGGTTTATCCAAGCCAAGTAGAATTCTGTTCCCTTTTTTTCCCTGGTAAAATATGCAGGTTTTTTCTTCTCTACAGTGCTAAAGGGAATAAGATGCTCTTGCAGCACCCTGATTATAACCTAGGGACTCGCAATGACTGTTGTAGTAACTCAGGACTGACCAGCAGGTCCTTCAAAACACCCTGGTCCCCTTTAGAAAAGCACCATCAATAATCTTGCAAGAAGCATCTACAGAAGTTGACTAGATTCCAAACGCCTCCTTAAGTCTTTCACTATGCTTCTTTTGAATAAGCAGCTCCTTGTAGTCCATGTTTCCCAACTATAAGTCATAGTGATCGTCAACAGGACAGGTTGTGGGACAGCCAGCTGTCTACAACTCAAAGAATGGGCCACCAGGGCTCATTGAAAATATCATCTGGAACCACCAGGGCTCCATGAACTCGGTATAAGCCACCAGGGCTTCCATAAGTAAAGCAAGCCACCAGGGCTTGTGGATTTGAGAGTCGCCAAAGCCTCCAGGGCTCTAGACTTTAGAACCAAGAAAAAGACCTGTGCTTGTTGACGTATCTTGGGAAACACTGTCAAATCGGGACTATCTGTTCATAACCCAACAAGCGGAGCCATTGAGAAGATCTCCAATTGGGTCTTGAAGATCTCCAGCTGGTTTGTAAAAGCCACTTATATCCAGAAATACTTCTCAAAGGTAAAAAGAAGCTCCTGGAGCTGATACCCATGTAGCTGAGACAACAGAGTGCCACCACGTGGATGAGGTCTGCTAACTGACACTTGGATGCACTCTGTTGTGGGCCCGCATTGACTTCCTCCTTTTGCTATGTGTTATCTGCATAGGGATGAGCGCCGGCTCTTCTGCCACCACCTTGTCCACGGTTATTTTGCTTACTGAAGTGCTCTCTGTTAATACCTGAGAAATGGTGGAAGATGGTGAAGTCTGTAAAGAGTTCTTTAGTCGATGGTGACTCTTAGATTTAGCACTTCCACTCTGAGTTAATGCAGAGTTCGGCCTGAGGCCTTGTGACTCATGGCTTAGTGGCCTCTGTGTTGGAGTGCTCTCATGTCGTTGTCTCTTCTTGACTATTTTCTTCTGTACATCTTCAAGGCTGCGCTCTATTTGATATACTTCTTCTGTTGCATGGTTGACCAGATCGAACTGTGACAGAAGAGTCTCGAGGACAGGGAGCAATCTTTGGATGTTAGCATCGACCTCCGCCCTCTCCCTGGTGCTCACAGCGCTGAATGTATCTAGCTGACTGGAAATGGTGGAGAAGGATGAAGAGGAAGAGGTATCAGAAGCTGCACTTGGGGTGGAACCTCGAAGAGACTTGGAATCACTAGAAGAGCGGGAAGGAAGTGGCTCCATTCCTTCAAAGCGCACCTTGTGACGGAACTGAAATAGACAGATTTTTTTATTATTTCTTTGTTCTGTAAATTAAAATAGAGCATATAATATCAATGACAGAATTGATTTACCTCTTTCACTTTGCTGACACCCATCCAGATCCGAAGCCTTCTGAGAAACAGCTCCACCATCTCATAGTCCTGCAGTTCGAAGGCCGGTCGGAACAAGTCCAGGCGCACCTGTCGGTAACTGTTGATCAACATGACTGCAAAGAATCTCATCAGGATCCATACTTCTAGCACCAAGTAGCTTGCAAAGTAGAGATGGTGAACATAGGAGGAATATGGGAAAGGGGCCTTCAGATTAATAGTGCCACGAGCCACAGCAAACAAAGAGAGGACGCTCGCTCCAAAGCTGTGAAATCTCTCCCAGGAGGAGGAGAAAAGCTGCAGGAAAGAGATACAATAAAATCACTATAGTACTGACTCATTATAAATATACCAGAAATTCATGTATCCTGTGCATGGTACCAACAGGTCGAAACGCTTCTACATTAATAGACCATGTGACTGCCATGGTCCCCTATATAGACAGTCTGGGGGTTCTCTTTTAAACAGAACCGTCGGACAGGGACCCCGGGGTTCCCGGGGCGCGGATCCGGGAGAGGGGAGGGAGATCTGCTTGCCTATGCCGGCACGGACTCCAAAGCCTGGCCAAGCGAGGGGTCTCTCCCCGCCGGATGGCCCTTTGCCACATCGATCGGGAGGAGGTACAAACGTAGTTTATTGTGTAAAAATAATTCAGCAATCCATGTGACGCAACGTTTCTACGGCTTCACACCGTCATTTACAAGCATGGCTAAGAAAGTAGCTAATCTAAACTATGCCCTCTACAACCAAAAAAAATAAAATAAAAAGTGCATCCGATAAACTAAAAAAATTGCACGAATGGCTTGATAAATGGTGCGGAAAAATATAGGCCAAGCACAAAAACACTTTTTTGCCAAAAATAATGGCGCAAAAAGAATGATACATATGCCCCCTTATGTTATATATTTGTGGCTACAATTCCCTCCTGCTGCCATGCTTTGCTTTTACATGCATTCATTATTACATTTATATTCAGATGCATTGTACTCACCAAAAAGCCAAGCTGGGCGTACACCAGCACCAGACCTAGTGTGGCCCCAGCTGCGGCACACAACTCTTTCATAGACAAACTCAGTGTCTTCCCAAATACAGACCACTCTCGGATAAATCGTAGCTGCTGTGCAACCTAAATTTTAAAAAAAAAAAAAAAAAGTTAAAAATTGCTAAGGGACCTTATTATGACTCTGGTGGCCTGTTAGTAAATTTCTGGGCTCTTTTAGGGACAACCCAGGAACCACTGAAAGCCCACCCTTGATCTAGATCAGCTTTTTATTTGATAGCTTTACATCTTATGTATATTTGTGAGGACCACCTATTCTTTTTGCAATTCTGGGTGTTCTTATTTGTGTTTAAGCCATAAATAACAGTCCGTCTCCGGCAGACATACCTTCACTGTGAGGAGGAAGAGCAAAGATGCCGAGAGGATGTTGAAGGTGTTTCCCAAGAATGCCACATGCTGAAGGTTGACAAATGAGACTTTATCCTTCCGGTATCTTTCCCACTGCTGGTCGGCCAGGCTGCCGCGACTCAGATACACAACCACCGTGCTCACCGTCAAGACAGTCAGCAACCACTGGACATAATTCCAGAAGTTGGTGAAATAGACCAGCCCCTCCTTCCTGATAGACAGACATTCGGCAAGCACAAAGTACACGACAAACATCATGAGGAAGACCTGCAAGGAGAGAACGCAAATATCAACTTACAGCAACATGTGATCATATTCAATGTTACACTATGGGTACAGCAGAGCATGCTCTTAATAGGTGACTTGATATGATGCAACTCATCTCTATAGAGAATGTCACTTACCATCATGGTAAGAAGAAGGTGAGTACCACTGCTTAGACGCAGTAAAGGGAAGGCTCTGATCTCAGCAGATGGCAGTGATCTACCAGCCAATGGGAACTCCAACAGCAGCGTCACTGAGGAGTAGAGGTGGACCCCAGGGCTGAACAGAGAGAACTCTACAAACAGCGCCCTCGTCCTACAAAGATAAGGGGCGAAGATGTTAACATATGGGAATGGAGATATTACAGCAATATACAACTTAATAAGGTACGAAACTTACAGGTTGTCAATCCATTGGTCTTGCTGGAGGTCCTTCAAGATGGCTTGGTTCTCTTCCAAGCTGCCCCCCAGCTGCTGAACATAACCAGAGCTGTCATAGAAAGAGAGGAAACCCCAATACCAGGCGCTGGAGGCAGGAAAAGGAATGATGTATAGTAAACAATAACCCAAAAGAAGGTGCAAATGACTTCATGGCTACGGGCTCTATGGTGGTACCTACCCTGTACTATCTGGTGGAGAATATGACCAGTCCTGGGAAGACATGGCTGATGCATTAGTCCAACCAATGTCATAGCTGGTGTCATCAAACTCTTCTGAACAGGTTCCAGGGCTGGACAATGCGTGGACATCGCACTCTGCTAAGAGAGATAGGGGTTATATCTCCTGCCAACAGTCATGCAAACTGGAGGTGGCATGCCTCGATTTTAGCAGTTGGATCCCCACTGATAAGCCAGTAATCCCCCATAATGTGGATAAACATTATCATTAGAGATGAGCGAACCTGGAGCATGCTCGAGTCCATCCGAACCCGATCATTCGGCATTTGATAAGAGGTGGCTGCTGAAGTTGGATAAAGCCCTAAGGCTATGTGGAAAACATGGATATAGTCATTGGCTGTATCCATGTTTTCCAGACAACCTTAGAGCTTTATCCAACTTCAGCAGCCCCCGCTAATCAAATGCCGATCGTTCGGGTTCGGATGGACTCAAACCCGAACCCGGTTGGCTTATCTCTAATTATCAAGTGTTGTGTGTCTTAAATAATCACATGACATGTAATGTGTAACCGCACCTTTCTTTAACCGGATCTGGCGTAAGCGAGCCGACCCCAACAAGCTGCTGTAGCTCCCCCTCTGATTGTTATTCAGGAATGGCAGCAGCACATCAGAAGCCCAGGCCCAGAACTCATCTGACCTGTGGAGGACAGAAGGAGATCAGACGTACTTTTTCATGCAAAAATCCAATGAACTTCTGTGATTGATTATGGATGTCTGGACTCTACCTCTTAATCTGCATGAACTTGTGGCTTCCCATCTCCTGTCGGACTGAGCGCTGCAGCAGGTAGGCCCTGTGGTTCACGGAGGCATCGCCATAGTTGGTCAGGAGGACGACCAAGAAGAAGAGAGTATAAACCATCAGGTTCTGTATAAAAATAAAAAACATTAAAAAATGAAGACCTGTTTAGAAGTTGAAGCCCTGTATAGATCTGTATAACCAACTGAGGGGGTCCTACAATATCCAGTATATTACACAATGAGCCTGACATTGTAGAAGACTATCAAGGCAGAGGATAAGATACAACTGTAACAAACCAACAGCTGTGTGAAGATTTAGGTCTGTACAGGTTATCCGCCATTGGGTGGGAACAATGAATGTTTCCAGGCCGATAGGGATGAATAAGAAAGGTTTACCTTAAGCATCCTATGCAGCAGTTTAACCTTGCGTGCCTCCTCTCTGGCCTGAAACAATGCGAATCCCTGTGGTGGTCGGACCTTGGTGATCCTCTCCGATATCTGCTCCACAAGAGGACATTCTACAAGAGTGTCCTCTTCTTCTGGATACAATCGCTTCACCACCAGTGCAAAGTATATGGCCTCCAGGAGAACCTGGATTAGAGAGAAAGAAGTGACAGGTGGAAATAATAGAGCAATGGGCGTCCATCCATCCAAGAAGGACATCTCAGGAGTAGTTACCTTTATGGGCTCCAAGACAAAGAATGAGCAGAGGAAGCTGAATATTCCAGAGATGAGCCACATAAGACCCACACTGGAGGTGAAGCCCACCCCAATCCACACCGAAACAGCAAAACAGGAAAGGAGAAGGAAACAGCTGAGGACATGGGCCACGCGTGTGCACCAAGAAGGCAGCATCTGTCTGCTTCTCTGGAAAGCATCTGTGATGACTGTTCATAGAGAGAGGAAAGGGTGAGATGTTTGTGTATTTTATACCTATATGCACAGAGAACTCTGAATCCTCTGCAAAAAAACATAGTTATATTTTAGCAATCTGGTAGCCTGCAGCCACCACCAGGGGGAGCTTGTGAGCTTCCTGCATACTGTTTTATTATTCCTTTCAATGTACCGTATAAACTGTATATGGTGAGCTCCTAAGTACCCTACTGTACCAGTCTGTTCATTTGTTACTACAATACTCGGTTCCGCTTTTATATTAAATAAATATATTACACAAAAATTCAATAAAAACTTTGTAAGTCAAAATATCATGAAAAATAATCCTATTATACGTATTAGTTACCTGTCCTGTTGGACTTGACTGACTTGGTCACATCCCTGGCTGATCCGGATAAAGTCTGCCCTTTGTCATTTAATTTATCCAACATTATGGTTTCCGTCTTATCTCCAAATGGGTTTGATCTGTCAAAGCAATGGAAGAAAAAAAATCACAATTTACTTGTTACTTTATCAGTTTTGCAGTGTAGCAGCCATGTGAACAACTCTGTGCCCGAACACTAACTGGAGCAGCTCTCTCTACCTCAGCAGGAAATACCAGCACATCTAAAGCACCAATCAGTTAAGACCTTATTACACAGGCCAATCTGGAGATCAGTGTCAGATCTGTGCTCTCTTGCTCCTTATTCCCCGCTCTCTGCCAGTGCTATTACACGCACCAACAGCGAGCGGGGGAGCTGTAGAAGGGGCCTCCCCGGACAGCCCATAGGAGATAGTGGCGATCTGCTGCCACCATTGTTATTGTGGTAATTTTACTTCAACATGTTGAAAGACAAGAATTAGCTGACATAATGCATGTCGGCTGATCGTTGCCTTTTAACACCAGCTATTACACCAAACAATTATTGGCCGTAACGGGCGATAATCGCTTGGCGTGATAGGGCCTTTACCTACAGACATAGCTACAACCTACAACAGGGCAACTGTTGGCCATTACTCATCCAATCAGAAAAGTTTTCTTTTAATTAAAAAATGAGGAGGTTCAATTTTCTATCAATAGACGTATAAAGGGAAAAAAATTGCAATTTACTATTTATCAATCAATTAACAAAAAAAAATTCACATCCCAAAAAAATTAAAAGCCAAAAATTCACATCCCAATACAATCAGCTATCTGGCTGTACAGTCACAATGGTTATGTGCAATACAGATTATCACACATCTACTTACAAGTCTGACAGCAGATCCGTATCGGTCCGGGAGATCCTTCTAAGGTCTTGTGGAAGGGACATGCTGCTGGCTCCATCTATATGACAGCAGAGAAGACACGTGACTTCATTAACATGCATAGTAACATTTTGTGCTATAGTCCCATAATACATAGGACTGTTGGCAGTCAGATTATGTGACCTACATGGTTTGTCTACAGTTTAGAAAGGGAAATCTAAGAGTTATCATGACATTTTATAGGATCCTCTCAGAAGATACCAGATCTCCACTACTCTTGACACTTTCGGACCCAAGTATTGGAAGTCTCTGACAATACCGTATCCCAGCCTTTTACCTGATGCTAAGAACTGCCGAGGTATAGACTGTGGTAGTCCTAAGACCACGCTATCATCCTCGCTGGGGTGGCAGCTGGCGTCTGGCCCAATGTTACAGCTGGTTCGGTGTCTCTCCAGCTTCTGAATGGTGTTGCCCATGATGGAAGGGTCACTGAGGAGGTCTGGCCAGTTGAGCACACCATCATTCGCATTCCACTGGATGAAGCTGTACGAGGTGGACGATAAAGAGGACTCAGTCCCAAACAATAGAAGACTAAAGACGTGACAACACCATCAAAGGTAACAAGATAGGAAAAGTAAGTAAAGAGACTTTGCATCTATTGCGAACGACCGAACGAGGTCTTATTCAATGCGAACGAGCAACGATAAAAATAGGTCCAGGTCTTATAAAGCGATCAACGATGTCTCGTTCGGTCGTTAATCGTTAACTGCATTTCAACCAAACGATTATAGTTTAGATTCGAACGATTTAACGATAATCTGAACGATAATCGTCCGGTGGAATAGGGCCCTTACTCATCCATGTAGATAGTTGTTTTATAATCACAAACAGGCCAGATAAAAAATAATTTACTGTACAGGGATTATCCCTGTTGTTACTGAGCCCTTGTGAGGGCAGCTGTTTAATACAACGGTGACCATCTAAAATTATCAGTTAGGTTTGCTCAGTTTGGGAGAATAGCCACAAGGCCAAACCTTCAACGAACCAAAAGTACCCCCAACACAGGCAACATACTACCTATTAATCTGGAAATCTCACCTCTTGGTGTCTTCCACAGGGATTTCTGTTTTGGTTGGGTCAGAGAAAGCCTAAGGGATGAAATGTTGAGCGGTTAAAGTAATAAAGACAAAGATATTACAGTCCATAAACAGGGAGAATTAGAACTTGGTACAGACATCCATGACTACTTACCTCTCCATGGTTCCCCGGGTACGATATAAAGGAGCTCTCCATCACTGTGTCCAAGTAGTTATCAATTTCAAGAGAGTGCTGGTCAAAGTATGTAAGGGACGGACGGACACAGGTCTAGGGGGGACAGAACACAGCTACAGCCTGATACTTGTAAGAGACGGACCATTGTGATCTCTACTGCCGACATGTGGCATACCTTGCTGCGGGCTCGTCTGAACAGGTAGAGAATGACCAGGTATATGGGATACACCAAGACGCTAGTCACTAGTCCCACAGCCACCGAATCCACACTGAGGGGAACAGACTCGGATACCGCTCTGTGCCTGAAACAACAGAAATGCTCATCTTACTTATGCTGACTTATAACTATGTTAGTCAATGTACATAAATTACTGATCCTGTACTGATCCTGAGTTACATCTTGTATTATACTCCAGAGCTGCACTCACTATTCTGCTGGTGTGGTCACTGTGTACATACATTACATTACTTATCCTGTACTCATCCTGAGTTACATCCTGTATTATACTCCAGAGCTGCACTCACTATTCTGCTGGTGGAGTTACTGTACTTGTACTGTATGTAGTGTACTCTGGTAATAAAAGATGAAGATTTAGGCCAAAAATAGGATGCCTGGCTCTATCCATCAAGTAACTGTAGTAAATATTTACACTCTGTATTCCCTTACCCATGATTCTTATCTCCCACCACACCATACCACACGGCATTGGCGCACAGGAAGAGGAATATGAGTACAGCACAGCAGGTGGCTCTCTGGACACGGGTGAAGCGGCTGCGGGGAGGTCGATCCCACATAGACAGCCAGACGTGTTTCTCAGAGACTCCTCGCTGAAGTTCTGCCATGAAGATGCGGGAGAACCTCTTAAGTTCTGTCTCACCTAAATAATAAAGGAAACGGGTTTGTAGTAAGAAACATGGCTTCCATCATATCGAGTTTATGACAGCGAGGAAAAATACTCACTGGCAGCAAAGATTTCCTTCTCCACCCGACGCCCGTTCTCCTCCTGCCCCACAGACAGCCAGTCATTGACCAGGAAGAAGTAATTCTTACTGCGCTGCAGGTCCTTGATGATGACGTGCTGCACGTGCCAAGATGGGCTCAGTCCTGTCCAGAGATATTCAGCTTGAATTTTGACTATGTCTCCAACATCCCAACCAACCATCATCCCAAACCCAAATGTCTAGCCCATGCCAACTTTTCATTACACCATTAGGAGACAGGGTCTTCTTCCTTTCCTTCCATCAGCTGTAGCATCCAAGAAGGAGGAGAGAGAGGTAAAGCTATAATATCTGTGACAGGGAGGAGGGAGGTGCAGCTGTAGTACACATGAGAGACGAGGGAGATGTAGCTGTAGTATCCATGAGAGGGAGGAGAGAGAAGTAAAGCTGTAATATCCATAACAGGGAGGAGGGAGGTGTAGCTGTTATATCCATGGAAAGGAGGAGAGGAAGAGCTGTAATATCTGTGAGAGGGAGGAGGGAGGCGCTGCTGCAGTCTTCATGAGAGGAAAGGGGACAGAGTAGCTGTAATACCAATGAAAGGGGTAGCACAGCTAAAAAGAAGCACAGCCGCATTTTCCGTGAGAGGGAGGTGGGAAGTGTAGCTGCATTCTCCATGAGAGGGAGGAGGGAGTTGCGGTTGTGGAATCGAGAGGGAAAAGGGAGGTGTAGCTGCAGGATCCATAGGAGAGAGAAGAGAAAGGTGTACAGCTACAATATCTATGGGAAACAGAAGCTGTAGTATCCATGACAGAGAAGAGGGTGGTCCAGCTATTGTCTACATAAGAGGGAGGGGGGAGAAGCAGCTGCAGTCTCCAAGAGAGGGAAGAGAAGGGAGGTGTAGTTGTAAAATCCATATCAGGGAGGTGGGAGGTACAGCTGTAGTATCCATTAGAGGGAGGAGGGAGGCGCAGCTGCAGTATCCGTAAGAGTGAGGTTCAGCTGTAGTATCCATAACAGGGAGGAGGGAGGTGCAGATACCGTATCCATGAGAAGGGGGCAGGAAGGTGCAGATGTAATATCCATGATATGGAGGAGGGAGGTGCAGCTGTAATATACATGATAGGGAGGAGGAAGGTGGAGTTTAGCATTCATGAAAGGGAGGAGGGAGGTATAGCTGTAGTATCTATGGCAGAGAGGCGAGAGAGGCAGGAGGGAGATACAACTGCAGACTTCATGTTAAACTGAAACAGCATGAGAGAAGGGAAGCAGCGGTAGTTTACAGCACACAGCCCAGCCCAATACTACACCATGAATCTGGATAGTATTTACAGAAAAAAGAGGGGGGAGACCCCACACATGGAGGATGTCTGTGCTGCTGTTGTATAGATGACTTAGGAAATCAGTGCTGTCGGAGATCTCCCTGTGACTGTGTGACAAGTGATGACTGCCTCCTATGTGTAGTAATCCCGCTTGTGCCAGTAGATGGCAGTGTTCATCTACAATGCCTTTTATCACCAACCAATTAACTTAAACTGCATTTACATAAAACAATTATTGTTAAATACAGCGTCTCTAATGACTGTTACCTTGTGTAAACTGCTGACGCGCGGCCGGTGGACGGTAAAGTGCCGCTCATTGACAGGACTGATTGTTGGTAAATATTTGAGCAGTCTCTTATGTATGTAAGTCTCTCTGGCCCTTTATTAGCCGTATACACAAGCTGTAACATAGAGGGATGATATTACCCCTGGATTGTGGTTTATGTACACAGGGATTTACTATAATCCAGTGACTGCGACTAAGTACACGTGTTGTTTATATGTCGTATTAAGGTACATGGCTGCTATAAAGGAGGCTCCCGCTTACAACCACACATTACAACCAGATCCCAGGACTGAAGCAGCATAGTTTACACAGTTTACATAGCTGTCTATTGATTTCTACGGGCCCCATGTAGTCTTATTTAGCATATGTGAATATCTTGGGTTCTCAGAGACCCCAGTTGTTTTGTCCGTATGGATTTACGCCTCATCCCTTTACCTTTATTATCATGCCACAGACGGATCTTCCACACATTTCCCAAGCTCTTGTCTGTTGCTATCTGGAAGATGTCCACACTGTTCCTGTGGAAGGTATTCTCCCCATCTAGATGCCTGTGGCCACTTTTACTGTCTACTCCGTACAGGCTGATGCCAACATGAGCCGTGGTACCTGAGCAGGGGGAAGCAAGCAATGAGAACTGGCACTAAGGATTAGGTCACAACATGGTCATATAGAACGTCGTGTAGGCACACATACGTATACAGACATACACATGTATCTGCACTCCTGTAGATATAGTCTTGTAGACACTCGCATAGACACACACAAGTACACACTCATGTGGACATACATGTGTAGGCACACTCATATACAGTCATGGTCAAAAGTTTTGAGAATGATACAAATATTAATTTTTACAAAGTCTATTGCTTCAGTTTTTAAAATGACAATTTGCATATACTCCAGAATGTTATAAAGAGTGATCAGCTTAACAGCAATTACTTGCAAAGTCAATATTTGCCTAGAAAATGAACTTTATCCCCCAAAACACATTTCAACATCATTGCAGCCCTGCCTTAAAAGGACCAGCTAACATTGTTTCAGTGATTGCTCCATTAACACAGGTGTGGGTGATGATAAGGACAGGGCTGGCGATAAATCTGTCATGATTAAGGGTAGGTTCACACTACGTAAGTTTCTGCCCGTAGCGCGCTCCGTGAATAAGCGGCCGGAGATTTACGTAGTTTGCATACAATGGAAAGTATACGATCTACGGCTGCACAGTTCACACTACGTAAGAACTTGTTTGTTTCAGGACGGAAATGCTGTAACTTACGCCTGTAGCGTAACATGCGGTCCCGTACGGAGTGGTGATTTCTTCTTTTTTACACTTTGATTTGCCGATCCAAAAGGTTCTGTGGGGTGTCCGGGGCTAGCCGAAGATATCCAAGTAAAATACTGCTGTCAGATCGCTACGTACGCCGCTCGGGAAGCGTACGTAGCTTACGGGCGTAAGTTTGCAGACTGTACGTAGCCGGCTGCAACTTGCGTAAATCCCGGCCGAAGTTTTACACGTATATGTCCGGCCGCGAAAAATATGCGGCCGGACATATACGTAGTGTGAACATAGCCTAAGAATGATTAAAAATAACTAAGAATGACACCACTGGACACTTTAAAAGGAGGCTGGTGCTTGGCATCATTGTTTCTATTCTGTTAACCATGGTTATCTTTAAAGAAAGATGTACTCTAGTAGACACACAAATATATAAACACATTCATGCAGATGTACTCTTGTAGGCACACATGTGTACAGACTCATGTAGGCACACTCATGTATAGACACTCACCAGATCCGCGGCCCCATCCTGTCTTCACCAGAACTTCATATTTATAAGGTCCAGCTTTCCCGCAGAATGGAATAACTCCGGCCTTACCCACATCTATCAAGTCTAGTTTGTGGACAATGATGGTGGCTACAGAGTAGGTAGCGAAGCAGACGGCACATGTGAGCAGCACAATGTAGTTAATACCAGGAGGAGGAGGCTGAAATAACACAGAAGGGAATAAGACAGTTAATAATAATATATAGAGATAACCGTATATACATGTATTCATACTGCGAATGTCCAATAATCTGGAATGTTGGGATCACAAACACATAGGCTCCTGAACCTGCTGTAATGCCTTATGCCTCTCAGCCGGCCCTATACTGCCAGAGGCCCATATGGGCACACTGGTGTCAGCACTGCCATAGGGTAAGGCTGAATAGGCCAAGTGGGCATCATTGTTGGGGTCTTCCTAAATGCCTCCACAGATCAGGATCCCCCAGCGGCAGTGATATTCAAGCCCACTGGTGATAGTTTACAGGTATTTTAGGAACATGTGCACCTACATTAACTACAGAAACAGTGATACTAAACAAATTACATACTAGAAGACAAACAATTAAAAAAATTAAATAAAAAATGAATACTCCTACTTACAGGGTAAATAAAGTTGACTGAGTGTGGTGGGACGAAAAGACTGGCACCGAATGCCGTGAGATGTTGGGTTAGACACACAGCCTGGTCCGGTCTAGTGTCCTCCAGGGGTACGACGCCCTCTGTCTTCCATCTCATCTCACTGCCATCAAAGTACTGACAAAGGGAGGTGTACAGACCCACTGTCACGTCCACGGGTGACCACATGTAATGGTTTGTGATATTAAGGTAGTAGCGTCTGGTCAGGTTTCCATCTCTAAAGCAGACATAGATAAATGAAAATGTTTTCTATCATAGTCATATATCTAGGACCACCCTACAATATGGCCCCCTAAAGTGTGAGCGAATAATGGGCAGCCATTACCCTCAGACTTTATGCTCATGAGGAATCTCTTACGTGGGGGCTATGAAGAACGTGTACAGCTTATGGTCGTCTTCTGACAGAAGGTCCTGGCTGATCTGCTTCATGTCACTGTAGTTGTACTGGTTGGGATGGGCGGTCTCATGCAGATACACGGAGATGTACGGCTCGGGTTCACTGTCTTTGTATCTCTCTGAAAACAATGGTAAAACAAATACTTTATCGAAGACTATACCTGTAGGCCATGACGGGATGGACAGTACACCAAAGGGTCACATAATGAGTTAGATCATTGAGGTCCGACCACTGGTCATAACAATAGGGCGTAATAATAAGCGGTGTGTCGCTCACTCACCATCCTGCACGTTGTACGTGATCCGTATATGAAGTCCTGCATTCTCATTACTGCTTTCTGCTTCGAGGTCCACCTTCACCGAGCGCCGGCTCTCTATGCTGGCCACACCAGCTGTGATATTCCCCACACCGGTGCTATTGGCAACGCTAACAGTGATGGCCTTTTCAGAGTCCAAACTTTCAACTGGGATCTGGCTACCATTACTGGTCTGGAACTCCATTGACGCCACTTTGGTGGACACTGTGTAGTTGCTGATGAATCCGAAAGGGTAGGGATTGGAGTCCACCTGGAACATGACCTGGATAATGTCTGTCAGGTCAGGGAAGGTGCTGTTAAATCCATGTGGGATGAAGAACTGGCAACCTGTCCTGTTGCTGTAGCAAAGCAAGTTAAGAGGATCCGATCGTTTTCCCCGAGCCAAGATCTCGCCACCCTGCAGGGTCAGAGGCTCCTCATTCAGCACCCGGGACTTCATCAATATCTTCATGAGATCTGAAGACAGATTGTAAGCTTTGGAGGCGACGGTAACATTGTTAAAAGCCCCGCACAGGTTCCCTCCTCCGTGGACCAGGGACTTGGTGTTTACAAGATGGATGAAATCTCCTGCAATGGAAATGACACCAGATCAACGGAAAAGTACATGAAAAGAAGATTTCCACAAGTAATACATAGGGACAGATTTATTATTGTCAGAATCTGGGCCAAAATACTTGTTATGTTATATAGACACTTTTCCATCTTTCTCAATATGGGGCGGGGCATAGCAGGGGAGAGGTGTGGTTTAGTCTGGAATGGGTGTGGCAATGGATGACTTTGTCTAGGCATCAGAGAGTATCAGCCTAAGGCTATGTTCACACTACGTATTAGACCGGCCGTTCCGTGACCCCGGCCGGATCACGGAACGACCGGTCTCTGGCCGGATCATCTCGGCCGGTACTTAAGTACCGGCCGGATGATCTTTCCGGCAGCAGAGCTCTGATGCGGGCGCATCAGCGTGCGCCCGCATCAGAGCTTCCCATAGCCCACAGTGAAGCAAGTGGCCGGAGCCGCTCGCTTCACTGTGTGAACTGACAGGTCTTTCTGCGGCCGGAATTCACTAAATTCCGGCCGCAGAAAACTGACATGTCAGTTGTTTGCGGCGGCGTATGGGATCCCGGCTGGAGCGCATACAATGTGTGTACGCTCCGGCCGGGTTCCCATAGAACAACAGGCATTGTTCCCCCGCGGTAAAAGTACGGCCATTGTTGCCATCGGCAACAACGGCTGTACTTTTACGTAGTGTGAACATAGCCTTATTGTGTTATATTCAGCATTGGTCAGAGGGGGCAGAACATGATATTACATGCTCCACCCCCTTAGCTCCTGCACTGAGGCGAACATTTCTGACTGGAGTGCTCCTTTAATGGAGCACTCCATTAGGAGATAGAACCTGCTGATATGACCCTATAGCCCATGTTGCACTGAGGACTTTCTTTGGACGCCATTTTCGTGTAGTTGGTAGTTTAAACCATATGCTATTGAGAGTTTGGTGCATTGGGGGCGGGACTAAAGATTGCCCCCCCCTTCCCTGAACACTGTTGCCGCGCTGTTGACGTCACTCTGCCGCTCTTTATTGCCAAGTGTTGCATGAATATGCATTAGAAGGGACAGGTCAGGCAGGCCCCCAGTGCACCAATCTAAGAGATTAAACTACAAACTACACTAATACGGCTCCAAGGATAAGGGTAAGAAACTTGCTTTCATCCTCAGCACTTGTGTACTATAGGGACATATCAGAAGGTAAGATGCCTCTTAACCGTTGATATAACTGCATAGAAAGACTGTATAGAAAGATGAATCCATCTCGCCATTTGATAGATCATTGCACACGGCCAGATATAATTGTGAGAGCGGTATCACCGATAGTTCTGGCCGTGGATTGTACAATGCAGGCGGCTCATAGATGATGATGGATCTCTCCCTGTAGCTATGGAAGCCGTGTCACTATAAATTCCTTTCCTCCAGGAACACAAAAGAGACTCATAATTCAGCGGGAACTTTTTTCCCCCCTCCTGTTTCAGCCCTGTGACATTATTAAAAGCTCTTTATATCATCCCATTCCTCCTGTGCGATCCTCCGGCTGCGGGGAAAACCGTCCTCTATCATTTAACCATTATTTATGGCGACTCCTGCAGCCTTGCCTAATTGTTTGTTTGCCTAGAGGTGTCATCAAAGCGTGTAAATCACTGCGGGCGCCAGAATTATCGCAACTAACAAACCCGTCCTTCATCCGCACTAAAAAAATCATTTTCCCTGGAGATCATTTCAATGCGTTTCCAGCGGAGTCGTCGCCGTTTTCTGTCATTAAACGCTGGTCTGCAGGTTCTGTGCTGTTGCTAAGCAACCAAGGGGTTTCGGTAATGTGAGGAATATCTCATCTTTTATATTACAACTCAACAATTACCCTCATTGTGTGAAAAAAGAATTGATTTAATTCCAGTACTGTGAAATACGACGCTAGGGCTGCTGTCATATGTCACCTTTAACACTTATTTCCTAGGGTACAGAATATGTATTATCATCCGGGGTCCGACTGCTGGGACCACCTGAGATCACATTTCCAGTTTCTCTCAAGGTTTAAAAGTTATCAACACAGAAAGGTGCAACAACAATAGGGAACAGCTATGCACAGCTATTAGACGTGTTCAATGTGTTGTCCATGGTGCTGAACACAGAGATGGAACAGCACAAAGCAATTTTCTTCAGATATTGCAAATCTGATTGCGGCAATCGAGACAATTCTGGTCTTCTCTGATATGTTACCATTGGAGTAACCTGCCTTTGATCCAATATGGCAGCTTTCAAGATGGTGGCTATGTTCCGAACACAGCCTAAAAGATAGGCCCCCTCACCCATTACTTGCTGGGGTATTCAGAAATGTCATTTTCCCTTTTGTTTCTGAAAGATAAGTGTATCCTGAGAATTGTGACTCACCCTGTATATAAAGATCAGTGGAGGTCTGAACACCCAAACCCTGATCGATTAAAACTTTTCACATATCTGTGTGACAAATTTTTTTTAAAGTGACAGTAATGCTTTAAGTAGCATTCAGACCCCAGGCTGATAGGGAGACCTGTTATGTATTTAGCATTGGGTCCTCCGATTTCAACACTAACTGTGTAGTACCTACTTTCTCCCAAAGAGGCGCTGTAGGATAATTCAGCATTTGCTCTCTAGTTACTCCAAAGTGATTTAAATTGGATTCTGACATGGAATCTCTGTCAAAATCTGTGTGGAATTTTGTGAAAACTGCAATCTGGGTTTGAGTTGTACTTCAAGAATTGACATAGAAGACTGAATCCACATTAAATTCATGATAAAATGTAAAATTTGTGCAGATTTTCTAAATCCAACATAAAAATATTGTAACCTATGCATAACAAACAGTTAACATCTCTGGCAGGTCTTACCCATGATGTTCAGTATGTTGTCTGCAATGGTGGTCGGGGTCATCATTCCTTGTGTCGTCTCGTTCTGTAATATAGATAGCATGGCTTCCAGCTTACTTAGAGTTGTCCGCTGGCAAGCTGCACAGGCCAATTCCTTGTTGGCCACCTGAAGATAAAGGAAGGAGCAGTCTTGGTTATGTCACAAACTAGAACACTACGGGGGAGATTTATCAAACATGGTGTAAAGTGAAACTGGCTCAGTTGCCCCTAGCAACCAATCAGATTCCACCTTTTATTTTCCAAAGAGTCTGTGAGGAATGAAAGGTGGAATCTGATTGGTTGCTAGGGGCAACTGAGCCAGTTTAACTTTACACCAGTTTGATAAATCTCCCCCTACATGTGTAAATGCAGTCCCTGGTTCCCACATAGGCCCTGTTCCCTATATTCACTACCGCTCACAGCTCCGCCATACTACTACTTACCGTACACTGTGCAAGTGCTGCCGCAATCTGCCGTATATCATCCACCGTGTTCACTTTCAGAGATATGAGGGCATCAGTGATTTTTTTGCGCACGGTCCCTAGGTTCTTTTCGCCTGGCTCTTCATGTTTCATGCTCATGACTTGTTCATACTAATAGAATAAAAAAGTAATTATATAAACTATACATATACAATACAATTGTTTAGAAAAACCTATTTTGGAATTCTAGTTACACTCTATTAGGAAATTCTAGTTACTAAGTGCGTCTCTCATTCTGGAGGACTCAGGATATCAATAGCAATAGAAACCTTGTAATGCTTCACTGAACCTGTGGGGGCACTGCAGGCAAACAATTAGTGATTCTAGAATGACAATTCAGATTACAGCTCCCATAAGGATTGTCACCCGGCTTTCCTTAAATACTAAAGACTGGCATTCTGCGGATGTGATGTCACAGTATGTGAAACTTTTTTTCCCAAAATTCAAGAATTCCAATACTCTGGATAGATAGTTGTTAATGTAGTGACTCAGTACTTACCTCATTGAGAACAGTGATGAGAGCCAAGGAGTACTCTGCGACATGTTGGGGGTCGCTCTGCTTCAATAAACCCTGCAGGCGAGACTCTGTGAGGTTGTGCAACCAGTCCGCAAGGCTATGGAATCCATCTTGGACACCTGGCATCATTATATTCATGGTGCTGTAATGGGGGAGGCACATGGAGATGTTACATGGCAGCTTCATTCTACATTACTGCCCTATAAGTGAAGAATCAATCAGATACACTTACTGGTTTAAGGCCACTGCCATCGCCCCCTGCTGGTCTTGCACAAGTATAGAAATTTCCACTTTAAAGTCGGACTCTTTGTAACCAACGGGCAGGAAGGTGATGTGTTCCGACCGGCTTCCCTTGTATACCCAGAAGTCATCGCAGTGCCCACCGCGGCAACGCTTAGCCCTCAGGATGAAAACGAGAGACACTTCATCTTCTGTATCTCTCCACCCTAAAAAGATAAGCCAATGTTATGTCAGGCTTTGGTGCCGGTAAAGTGTGCGGCATAGTGGGGTATAGAAGATACTGACCTGTACAATCAAAGTGGACTGGGTCAGTCAGGGCATGTATGGTGCCATTAGGAAAGATTCTGCAGGTTCCCCCAGAGGGTGGAGTATTAGGGAGCAGATCTATAGAAGCGAACCCTTCTTCCTCCATGGTGGGATCAGTGACATGAAGGGTGAACTTGTACCCCTCTCCATCTTTCAACACCCCCTGCCTGAGGACGAGGTTCAGCTCCCGGTCTCCTGTGGTGGTGGTACTGGCATTGAGGACCAGGGTCTTGTTGCTTAAGCTCTGAGCTGTCCATCTCTGCAAGAAGAGACAAGTTAGTCACTAAGAAGGTAATATCCAACAGGACAGGAATGGTCATTTTTGATAGCGTAGAGGTAACAAACTGACACCAATGAGCACCATTAGTTGCTCCAGTAAGCACCCTACAAAAGTCATAATGAAAAATGTAAAATCAAGTGCCAGAAAGCAGCACTGCTGCAAATTGTGAAAAACAAACCCAAAGGAAGCAAAGCTCGTCTAGGGGCATTAGCTATCCCTAAGCCCCTATGTCCTGTAACAACAGTACATTACAGTGTAATAGATATAAGGGGATGTGTAGGGGGACTCTATTATTGAGATGGAAACTATTTGTGGATGGATGTGTAACAGATTCTACCCCCACCAAAGCTGGAGGCAGTATAGTACACACATCACATTAACAATCATTGTATAAGACTCCTGGAGAGCACAGCGTATATCTTACCCCCGTCCGTGCTTCATCCTGACAGTTAGTGCAGGATCCTTCTAGGTAAACATAGGAGCTAGCGCTCACTTCATACACCGACTGCGCCTTACAGGACACACACTTCAGGGAAACAATGGGAATGCTGCCCCTTTTAATCAATACCTGCAATGAAAGTAAACACATAAAAATATAAAATGGTATACTGTAACAGACATCCATCACTATAACCCAGGATTAATGATACAAGAATATAACTACTATAATACTGCTCCTGTATACAAGAATTTAACTACTATAATACTGCTCCTGTATACAAGAATATAACTACTATAATACTGCTCCTGTATACAAGAATATAACTACTATAATACTGCTCCTGTATACAAGAATATAACTAATATAATACTGCCCCTATATACAAGAATATAACTACTATAATACTGCCCCCTATATACAAGAATATAACTACAATAATACTGCTCCTAAATACAAGAATATAACTACTATAATACTGCTCCTATATACAGGAATATAACTACTATAATACTGCTCCCTATATACAGGAATATAACTACTATAATACTGCCCCTATATACAAGAATATAACTACTATAATACTGCTCCTATATACAAGAATATAACTACTATAATACTGCCCCTATATACAGGAATATAACTACTATAATACTGCTCCTATATACAAGAATATAACTACTATAATACTGCTCCTATATACAAGAATATCACTACTATAATACTGTCCCCTATATACAAGAATATAACTACTATAATACTGCCCCTATGCACAAGAATATAACAATACTACTGCTCCTTAGGAGAAACATTAACAACCAATCTCATTAGTCACTGACCGTCTGGTTGGTGGACTCAGAGTGTCTGCCGGGTTTACTGACAGTCAGAAAAAAGGTGTACTCCACATCTGGCTCCAGCTTTGACTTCTGTATGAGCATTTCCCCCAATTCTGAGGTGACATCTGAATTACATGTAGTACTTTCTAAATTCTAAAAACAAAGGGCACAAAATAAGAATAATAAATCACCTTGCATAGAATATGATAGGAACTATAGCATGGCTAACAACTCACTGGAAGCTGTGGAGATGTGAGGAGTAGAGATGAACGAACCCGAGTGTACTGCATTTGATTATCGGTGGCGAAAGAAGGTGGACAAAGTCCTAAGGCTGCCGGGAAAACATGGATACAGACTATGGTCATAGGCTGAATCCATGTTTTCCAGGAGTTCCTAGGGCTGCATCCAACTTCTTTAGCCACCGGTAATCCAATGCTTGAGGTTTGCTCATCTAGTGGGGAGGTGTGATTTGAGCCATACCAGGAAAGTCGAATTCTTAAAGACTAGAGAAGACACAAGAGCAGTGTTATACCTGATTGTAGATATACTATTCCCTCTTACCTTTGTCAGTGTTGTACACGACCATTTATACGAGAGGGGAGTCTGCTCTTCTTCCTCCAAGTTTGGGTCATAAGACTTTTTCCCATCCAATACTAAATCCCGACTACTTGACCACACTCTATAAGATCCTCCATCAATGATTGGCACCAATCTGCTTGGCAACATTGTGACATTGGCATAGCTGCTTCTAGACAATGGTGTGTCACCAAAGGAAACAGAAAACACAAAGCAATAGTCCCCGATCTCTAGAGCTAGCTTAGGTACTACCAGCTGAGGTCTGCTCATATCCACGTTCAGAAGGCGGACCTTGTCAGACTCGCTGTAATGTAGGCAGCTAGTTGCTTTGTATATCTCCCATAGGTGTTTGGTTTGGTAGCTGATGCATCCACGGAGATTGATCTCGGCCTCGATATAATTTTTCTGGGACCTTCTCATGATCACTTGGGTCGGCAGCTCCAGCTGCACCTCTGGTTCCTGACATTCAAGGATGCGAGTAGTCACGGTCATTTCAGAGACCCAAAAGCTGATGAGATTAAAGGCACTGACTTTTACCCTAAAGTCTCCTGGTGTCTGGTAGGTATGGTTAGGAGATGCCGAGTATGTGACTAAAGAAGGTGTATTATCTCCAAAGGACCACTCAAACCTAACATCCAGAGGACTCGGAAGCACTTCCGCCTTAAAGGTGACACTCCGGTTTACAAATGCGTTGACCGGAATCAAGTTGAGTCCGACAATCAGTTCTTGGACTTTTATAATCTTTGAGATGTTCTGACTCCCGAGAGCATTAGATGCACTGATGTGTATAGTGAGGCTTCCTGCACCCATTGGG
Organism: Dendropsophus ebraccatus; assembly: GCF_027789765.1. Taxonomy (NCBI): domain Eukaryota; kingdom Metazoa; phylum Chordata; class Amphibia; order Anura; family Hylidae; genus Dendropsophus; species Dendropsophus ebraccatus. The sequence goes on along the minus strand of NC_091462.1, from coordinate 99,843,746 downwards.
GTATAAGTCACATTTCTACCAGCTAAGCTAATGGCAGAGTGACCCTGCAAATCAAACAGCCAAGTGTAGGCAACCAAAGAGCCATGGCTGACTTCTGCTCTAAAATTCTTCTCAATTCTGGCTGGTATGGCAACTTCACAACAATTGACAAGTTTCAGGTTCTGTATAGCTTCAAGAACAGATATCATGACTGTTTCTTTTTGTTCACTAACTTGGTTATGTGCCACCACAGTCACCGGATAGCCGCCAATTTTGGTAAACTCATGCGTATAACTACTGCTGTTAAGAACAATGGAGAAATCTCCGTTTATAGTCAGTTCATAAGTAACAGAGGAACCAGAAGAAATACTGATGTTAAAGGTGACTAACTCCCCTGGCTCTACCACCATCTTGCTCACTAGAAGTTTTAGACCATGTATTTTATCTTGCACAGTGACATTTTTGTAAGCAATTTCCCAGCTCACATCATTTGAGGCATTGAGACTGACTGTAAAGAATCCTGGTTCCTTGAAGTGAACAATGGCCACCTTTCCATCAATGGACCCATCAGGAATACTCCAAGCCCATGACACATTTGTACCATGCTGGATTCTGCTGGTGAGGTACAAAATAGTCCCTGTGGGCACGTAATCTCCCTTATGGTCCAAACTCATTATAGATAATCCCTCAACTGGCTCTTGAACAAAGATTGTGGTTGTTGAGTTGACAGCGCCTAAGGTGTTATTGGCCACAGCGAGAACCTCCCTTGCGCCGGGGCATTGAAAATTATACAATATGAAGGATTCATATGTGAACCAAACCACGCTTTCCTCCAGATACCATGTGTACATCACCCCAGACCCACTGTTTAAACTCATAGAAATGTTGACTGTTGTGTTAAGAGCAGCTGGATTGGGAGAGGCCAAGAGATGGATTTGGCCAATGCTTTCCACAAACACCACACTGATGTTCACGCTTGCATTTCCCAACATATTGACCGCTTTCAGAACAATGGTATACGTTTCTGGTTCTATACTCAAAAACTGATAAGTTTTGCCAGCACCACTCTGTATAATACTGTCATTTTTTAGGACAAACCAACTGTACGAGATATTGGTCCCATCTTTGATCGTGGCTTGTAGAGGTAGGCTCTTGTTGGTCGGGAAACAGCAATCGTTGACCAAGTCACCTGTCGTAATTTGAAGTCCTTCAATGGTCTGTAATACATATATAATAATACTATCTTGAAGAGAACCAAGTTCGTTCTCAGCCGTCACTATGACGTTAAATGTTCCGATAGATCGAAAAGTGTATGAAATGGTAGAATTACAAAAAATAGGGGAACAGCGATCACATAGTATCCATGAATAACGGACATCATCTCCTGACTGAAGAAAGGCTGAGAAGGTCACAGAACCATTCAAAGGCACCACTGTCCGGGTAGCGTTCATAGTTAGTCCATGTATTCGGGTCTTGACTGTGATGTTCATATGGGTTCTACTGCTACTTACACCATTGAAGCCATTTAGGATGATGGTAAAGCTCCCTGTGGTGTTATAAATATATGCAACAGACTGTCCTTCAGCTGTAATCCCATCTCCAAAATCCCAGTGATACTGAACTTTAGTCCCACTTCCTATAGCTGAAAATAAATATATTTGATCAAGTTCCAAAAATTGGGTCCCATTGTGTTCAATTTTGATGGTCTCGATGGGTTCTTGGACATCTACCAAAGCGGTTCCATTGTGGAAAGAGACATTGTTGAACACAGACACCGTGACTTGATACACACCAGGAACTTTATACAAAAAACGGACCTCAGTCCCACTGTTATATCGAGAGCCGTTTGCTCCAAAGTCCCATACGTATCGATACTTATAGGCAGGGAAGACGATGACTTGGAAATGACTCTCATTGCCTAAACTTACATACTGCTGAGCTGGCAATAAAGTAACATTGACTATTTCGGGCTCGATACAAACATTGGTATAATAATAGGCCTTGTTCACATGGCTGGAGAGTATAAGGGTAAGTGGAAATATTCCACTGGTTGAGAAGTCATATTCTACTGATGGGATCCCATAAATGATGATGCTTGAAGAGCTATTGCCTAAGGTCCAGTTAAAACTGTAGTGTTCATAGTCCCCTGTGACGTATGCCTTCAAGGTGACATTGGCATTTTCAAGGATGCAGGTAGACGGCTCTATTTTAAGGACCTGTAGGACATACACACGGACTAGAAGGAGCTCTGACAAGGAGTTGACTGCATTGCTAGCAGTTACACTAACTGTGTAATTCCCATCTTTGCAATATGTATAGTTTATCATAGGCTCATTACCCTCAAATAAATACCCATCCCCCATGTTGAACCTCCACGTGATATTGTCCCCGGTTTCCACAGAAGCATTGATAAAAGTCTGTAGGCCTCTCTCAGTCGGTTCATCCGAAGACACCACCAATCCAGTGATCTCCTCATAAACATGGATGGTCTCCATTGCCAAGAGCTGACTGATGTTGTTTACGGCAAGAACGCTGACATTGTAAGTCCCGATGCTGTCGTATGTGTGATTCATCACTGGCTCACTGGTATTGAAGTGGAAGGAGCCATCGCCTAGGTCCCAGCTGTAGAGGACACCGAATGCTGAGGGTTCAGAGATGACCTTAAAAATCACTGGTCTTCCACTGACAACGACTAGAGCATCTATAACAATGGATAAGTTGGTCAAGGATCCTTGGACCTGAAGCGGTATGGTATGCGACACGTTTTCGTACTTGTTGAAGACGGCCAACGTCAAATTATATTCACCTGGAAAAACAAAAATGTTGCAAAATTAATTATTGATTCTCAATAAAATGACTGGATAAAATAGGTTCTTTACGTATGAGTTTCAATGTCTAAAAGCTGCCCTTCTTATCTGTAGGTGGATTATGCTACGTTCTCAGCATATATATGTCAATATCATATGTAGAACGAAGAGAGTGTTCTTGACATATACCTCTGACATATACTGCCTTTGACCAAACTAAAATTCCTAGCATGCCCTGATAACCAGCATCAGAGGGTTTTTCATCAGGAAGATGAAGAGCCCCAGGATGCAAATTATTGTCTTAAAGGGTTACTCCACCTTCGAACAGGGTCATAACACAATAATATACAAATATTATATTATATATTACTATAGCAGATGGCAAATATCTCACCGGCTTCCTGGTAGATGTGGGTGACGTTATTCTCAACTAGCACCATATGAACAGACGGGTCAGGGACTGGGAATGATTGGTTATATGGAGGCTTGAAACTATAGTCTTGCTGCGTGCCATCCCCGAATGTCCACCTAGAAGAGACAACATGTTCATGTGACATCAGTTTTTGAGTCTTCCCCAAACACTAGGTATAGCTACATACAGGGAGACTCACCTGAAGGTGGCCTCAACTGCAGAGTCCAACAAGATGGTGGCAGAGAGCTCCTGCATTTCATGTTGGGTCACGATGCTTGGGACTCCATTGATCTGTAGATCTCGCATTGGGTTCATGTTCTCTACTGTGACGTTATAGGTTAGAGAGTCACTGCTGACGTGGTTGGAGGCGGTCAACTGTGGAGGACAACACATCCATACTGAAATGTGTTACGGAAAGGCAAGACGTTCCTATTGTCATAGATGATCCCTACTAGACGGCATACTGGACAAAGGACAGTACCTTGCAGGATGTGTATAAAACAATCCTGCACAGGATGACAATTGGCCATAGACCATTCGTTTCCTCCCTGCCATGAGAGCACCATCTACCTTACGTATCACTTGAGGCCACCATTTCATAAGACTAAGTCATAGGGCAATGAATCAAACTCAAGATGTAAAACAGACCTGAGCGGGTTCACTTTGAAACATTAAATGGTTGTGTATATTTATTGTTCCAGAAAGCTCCTGAATACAGAACTATTCCCACTGTTTTTCCTAATAACTTGGCACGCAGCTCGGTTCACATCTGCGCTGGAGTTTCGGTTACAGCTCCGTCACATCTGACTGAAACACTTGCACTATTTTTGCAAGTTATACAGTGGATCCCATGATGGAACCCAACAAAGCAGTATAATAAGTCAATGGGAATTCCGCTGGTATCCAGCATGTTAAGGATAAGGCGCTTGGTTTCCTGCTTCTATGACAACACAAAAAAACTGAAGTAACAACACAGGTGCGGAAAGGGCCTAAAGGCAGGCTGATGTATGTTCATGGAGTAATATGCTGGTCAGGATGTATATGGGATGCAGGTTTATTAGAACTGTAAGTTAAAAAAAAAAAAAAAACTCCATACCGTCAGCTTGTAGACAGCTGATGTCTGGTAGATGACGTTGAAAACGGTATAGTAGTAGGTAAGAGATGAGCGATCATCCACAGTCCACTTGAACACCACGTCGGATCCAGACTCCACAGAGGCTACATTGTTCTGTAAGAAAGGGAGACACTGATAGGTACATATACATGGCAAATCAACCTGTATCTGGGACATACTCTCCATCACAGAATGAACTGCCACAATTCAATATTAGTGGATTGTCAGACATTTCTGTGATGCTCCTCATGGGCGGGGCTAATGTCACATGACCATGGCAGGCAACTGCAGTCACAAAATGTTAGCCCACTAGGAACAATATATTACCATAGTAGTGACTGCTTGCTAAAGTCACATTTGTTGGCAAAACCTGATCATTTTGGGGGCTGGCTAGTATATAGGGGCTACTCAACTCTTCCCCTACAGATGATTTCAGGGAGAGAAGGATCAGTCATGTTGGACTTCAACTGAATGATCCTATTGTCCTCAAGAAGATAAGTCATTGTCACCCCTAGTCCTTTTCTCGATTTTCTCTATTCATTGCATATGAATACTCAGCTAAACCAAGTGTTCATGTTTATGGGATAAGGATCGGAAGAAGAAGCATATGGCTAACAGATCTGAACTCTTAAAGAGGAAAGCCACTCAAAATGTAATACACATAGATGGATCACATCACATCAATGGAATCTTTGTATTGATTGGGTTCCAATGCAATAAGTAAGGGAGAGCCATATATGCCATTCGGTAACACATTCACAAATCCGCAGGTGGAGGGTGCTTCATCTGCAGATATTGGCGCCATTATAACCGTACAGTTATGTGGATTGTAACATAAGGGCTGCACATGGTGAGACCGCTCTGGGAAACCGGATAGAAGGGGAGACAGGAAAACACTGCACAGGCGGCTTGGCTGACAGTCACCGGCTGCAGTTTCTGTAACATTCGCAATAATAAACTATGCTAAGCGTTTCAGCGATGGAGAATCCCCCTGAATGCAGTCATTTACAGGATTAGTGTATAGTCAACATTTCAAGTATTTGTGTCATCACTAATAAAAAACATGGGGGAGATTCATCAGGGCAAGAGATGAGTTCAGTTAGCTAGAGCAGCATCTATAAAAATGAGTTGTCCTTCATTTATTATATTAATTAGACAGGTTCTAGACATTGTTGTGTCTCACCTGACAAGGGGTGTGGCCAAGTTAAAGGGGTGTGTCTAAAGGGTGTGTTTTTTTTTTTTAAAGGTACCTTAACAATAAACTGGTAACATAGCCCCCCTGTCATCTATGCAGAATCCTGACAGTAAGCGTACAATTTCACTTCAGCGCCACCACAGGTAAAATTATGCATTACAGAGTGTCCATCAATGCTGGACAGCATAGGTCCTCCAGAGCGACACTCTTTGTAACTACTCTTCACTATATCCAACAGATGAGAAGTGAATAGAGGGCCACCTTTATTAACATGAATGAAGTAGGTAGATGAAAATGGGTTTGCTAAACTGCACAACCCCTTTAAGACATAGAGATTAACTTAAAATTTAAGACATAGAGATTTAATATAAAAATACACAATAAGGCAACCTACCACTCGGGTGTTGACCAGAACCCTCTCCTGGGGGTACGGGCTGATGCTCAGTCCTCTGATGGGTTCCTCCATTTTCACTTGAATTGTTCTGTTCTCTGAGCTTACTTCATTCTGCACTAATAACACAACTTCCACGACTCCTTTAAGGAGCCCCTGGAGATGGATCTCGGCATAGGAGATGTCATCTCCTACTCCACCACACTCTGTGTTGCGGAAAGAAATCACCGGAGGACACGTTTTGCCAAAGCTCCAGCTTTGGTTAGTACCAACCCAGTAGGCTGTAGCATTGGATCCGGTGAGGAGCTTGAGGACCAGAACAGTACTATTTACAGGGACATAGTAGACCCCCACTTGCGAGATTGGATATATCACTTCCAAGCCTGAAACTGGTGACACTACATTGAAGGTACAGGAATGAGTGGCATCAAACAACAGGTTGCTGAACCTTGCTATGGCGGTGTATCTGCCAGCATGCCTGAGACCACTGTTTGGCCGAGGGCTAAAAAGAGGAGAATTTACTACAGTGGTGCCAATGACTCTCATGGAGCAAGAGGCACCACCACCTTCTTTACTGGTCCAGTTTTCAGCACTGCTGTTGACTACCAGTCCTCCAAGAAGATCTCCAGGAATACAGTCCATCCAGGTCTGCTGGCGAATAACATGGTAGGATCTGGAAGAGTGGCAATGGAGAAACTTCTTCGATGGTGCATCATGCTGGACAACCATGAGGGAGCCTGGTAGCACTTCCACACTCTCATCCTCAAAAGATGCCTAAAAAGTCAATGAAGAGAAATATATGAAATCTTAAGTGCAAGATCAGGTTGTCACCACCCTTTCCCCATTATTTTAGTCCATTCATGCAATGGTGATGATAGAGGGCAGTAGAGGGCAAATCAGAAAGCCACTCGCAAGGTAAAGACTGTGTGAAAAAATGCTAAATCCAGGCACAGGAGAGTCAGGTACCATCATGGTGAAGGATAAGTGAAAAGTGTTAGATCGGATGGGATTTGACTTTTAGGACCCCATAAACTCCTAGAATGGAGACCCCTTCAAACCTCCCACCCCTACCCTCCATATCTAATATTTAGAGGGGAATCACACATCTGTATTAAGAAATCCCTCTGTTATCCCTCCTGGAAATGTATGAATAAACTAAGAAGTGGGTGTTACCATTCCTCTAGGTTCCCCTGTCCTACTGAGGCTATTACATCAGTTCTAGCAGTGTAGTGATGCGCCAACCAAGAAGGGGAATGGTAAACTTCAGCTGGTAAGGTATTCTTACATTACCAGAAGGAATAACAGAGCAACTATACAATACAGAGTGATAGGAAAAGAAGAACCAAGTCTTAGCACATTACCAAATACTGAGTGGCGTTTTCTGCAGGTATTACAAAGAGATATTCCTTCACTAGAATGAAGTTAGGATGGGTGCTATTGGACAGGGTGGGCAATGCGAGGACGGAGATGGTAGACTCGTTGGCAGGGAAGCAGCCACTCTCCACCGGCAGACTGCTGTTTGTGTAGTTAGAGGAGTCCAGATCCTCCTCACACTCGGGGAGACTCTCGTTGCTGGGCAGGGTGGTGGGAGGAGATGCTGTACTTTTAAGTGGACAATCTAGAAAAAGAAAACAGGATGAGAGGCTGGAAAACCAAGGAAAGCCAAGAGATGTCTCATAAGCATCAACAATACCAGCAAGATCTAACCGTCCTCCATACAACTACTCGAGATAGACGACTTGGGATAACATTTCCCTTACAAGGAATTGAAAGCTGATCCTGCTTCTTCTTAGCCCTTGTCTAGACACCACCTAGTCTATGGCATACACCGGGCATGATGTCAGATGTTATACAGCTATGTATAGTCACAACCCTACACAGAACCCTCTGTACAGAACTCACTTACTACGGCAGCTTACAGTATACAATCTCATCCACTATCTATCTATCTATCTATCTATCTATCTATCTATCTATCTATAACCTATCTATCTCCTATCTATCCATCCATCTCATATCCATGTATCTTACTATTTTTCTATTATTTATCTCATATATACCCTAATTCACTTGCAGTCCTATGTAAAACCACAGATAAAAAATCCTAATCATCTGACACATTCAGCTCTGTTTCATCTTCAGGCGCCCACCCCATCTTCCCATTTCTGATGAATGATGTGCCCCCCACGTCTCCCTAGTATTACAGTGCGGCCTCTGTGTTATGCCCACACCCTGGACTCTCCCGATCTGCTAATACTCGTCTCCACACCAAACAAAGCAGGGAGTTATTGTGGTGTTTTTGTGCCGTCTCCATGGTAACCGCATACTTGGGCCGATTTTTCAGAATTTCGAGTGACTTTTCACTTGGATGACGTTGTTTAGGTTTATTAAGAGCCAAAATGACTCCTCACTCATGGCGTGCAGGTGCTCTGCTATACAGGGATGATCTAGTGTCTTCTATTAGCCATCCAGATGTTACATGTACCCAGTGGTGTAACTTTAAGGGCTGGGCCCCAATGGCGGCCATGTAAGACATGGATGACTGGGGCAAATGTGGACGGTGCAGCTTCCCATTCTGACTAACACCTCTCCTCTACATTGTTAATACCTAACAGGGCATACAGACAGGGTGGTCTTCAATAGTCAGCTCCATACACAACACATCTCTAGCTGACATGGCCCCCTACCTTGCACTGTGCTTGGGGTATATACTTGGAACCTCATCTGGACGGACTCTTCCAGATCCTCAGTCACAAACTCTAGAGCTGACAAGGAGACTTTCTGTGCAAACCGGAACTGAGGAAAGACCAGCACCTGATAATGAAGAAACAGAGGATACAATAGTGAACAGAAAGAGGATACACATCCATACAATTGTCATATACAATTAGTCTACACAGAATCACTTTATATCACATTGTGTTACTCGTTGTAATATACTCATCCTGTATTTTACTCCAGAGCTGCACTCAATATTCTCCTGGTGGAGTCACTAAGTACATACATTACATTACTTATCCTGTACTGATCCTGAGTTACATCCTTTATTATACTCCAGAGCTGCAGTCACCCAGTATCCCCTGCTTGTTCACTATGGGCAAAGAGCTTACCGTGGTAATTGACATGGGGTGTCAGCAACAACACAGGCGCTATATGGCAATCTGGTGTTTACCTACCTCCACCCCCCCATCGGGAGAGGACACATTCTCCACTCTTGACAAGTTCTGTAGGGGCCAGTTTGTGTCAAAAACCGATGAACCCACCACAAAGTATTCGGCGTTGAGAGTAAGGGCTGGAAAAAAAAAGCAACACGAATATCAATAAAACATACCTGTAAATATGGCCAAAACTGTGGAAAAATGCAAAAAAGACACAGACCTTGTGGACTGTATTCACACACGTATATGTGCTTGGAGCTGCACAGGTCAGTGTTGCACACCCCATTTGGTCCCATTTTCACACAGCGATCTGCCTGGGATGGTTCGGGCTCCCCCGGGAGCCAGTTCTGGCAGCTCTCCAGGTCAAAACGCTTTCCCGCTGGCAGGGACTCTGCACTTCTGGTATCATTGAATCCTATCCATACCTCCTGACCCCTGGACAGCAGAGAAAGAGCGTTCATTTCATGAAGATAACAAAAATATGTTAGACATATGGTTACATGGCCATATGTCACCAACTCTGACAACTGATTTTCAGGACAACAGCCGTGAGATGAACAATACTTGTTGTCAGTGCTCCTCAGAGGCGTAACCATCATGATCCAAAGGCCCTAGAGCCGGAGACAGCCCAAAAGATCCCTCTGCCCCATAAGGAGAATGGAGATTAGTCATAGCATAGGGAAAGTCCTAGCTTCAAGTTATCCTTCTATTGCCCCTGTTCTCCTTCCCTAACATTCTTATGTAGACTTGGATTGGAGTTATAGTAGAGTAAGGGATATAGAATGTGTCCTAGTGTTGGGTAAGAGCTAGGTAAGGGCTAGGTAAGGCTAGGTAAGGGTTACTTTAGGAGTATAGAATGTGTGCTAGGGTGGGTTAAGGGCTAGGTAAGGGTTACTTTAGGGTAATAGAATGTGTGCTAGGGTTGGGTAAGGGCTAGGTAAGGGTTACTTTAGGGGAATAGAATGTGTGCTAGGGTTGGGTAAGGGCTAGGTAAGGGTTACTTTACGGTAGAGGTTAGGACTAGGGTTATAGAATGTTTGCTAGGGTTGGGTAAGGGCTAGATTAAATGTACAGCAGGCTAGGGGTTACTTAAAGGGGTAGTGCACCCAAAAAAAATTTCTTTCAAATCAACTGCTGCCATGAAGTGCCAGAGATTTGTAATTTACTTCTATTAAAAAATCTCAAGCCTTCCAGTACTTATCAGCTGCTGTGTGTCCAGCAGGAAGTGGTGTTTTCTTTCCTGTCTGACACAGTGCTCTCTGTTGCCTCCTCTGTCCATGTCAGGAACTGTCCAGAGAAGGAGCAAATCCCCATAGAAAACTTCTCCTGCTCTCCAGACTGGAAATAATACCACTTCCTGCTGGGCATACAGCAGCTGATAAGTACTGGAAGGCTTGAGATTTTTTAATAGAAGTAAATTACAAATCTCTGGCACTTCATGGCAGCAGTTGATTTGAAAGAAAAATTTTTTGGGTGCACTACCCCTTTAAGGTTTATAGAATGTGTGCTAGGGTTTGGTAAGGGCTGGGTAAGGATTACGTTAGGGTTAAACAATGTGTGCTAGGATTGGGTAAAGGCTAGGTTAGGGTTACTTTAGGGTAGAGGTTAGGACTAGGGTTATACAATGTGTGCTAGGATTGGGTAAAAGCTAAGGTAAGGTTACTGTAGAGAAAGGGATAAGGCTAAGGTTACGGTAATGGCTAGGTTAGGGTTACACTTGGGTAAGAGTTAGGGTTATAGAATGTGTGCTAGGGTAAGGGTAAGGACTAAATTAGGACTGCAGTAGGGTAAAGGATATGGCTTAAAGAGGATGTACCACCAGGTACATCCTCTTTAATATGACCCACGGATAGAACAGCACCATCACAGGGAAGCTGGTGCTGTGGCCCGTGTTTTGAACCGCAGCCCGGTTCCAGTGTACGGGGCCGTTTATCCACGGGTATCGGGCCTGGGCTGAAGCACTGGAGGCTAGTCAGCCTGCCCCCAGTGGGAGGGAATTCCCTCCCCTCTATGACGCGGCTCCTTTACAAATAAAGGGAACAGACCACGGAACCAGCTTCCCCGTGATGACGCCATTCTATATGTGGGTCATATTAAAGAGGATGTACCTGATGGTACATCCTCTTTAAGTTGTAGAATTTATGCTATGGTTGGGTAAGGGCTAACCTAGTGTCACAGTAGAGGAAGGGATAAGCCTAGGGGTAGACATACTCCAGAGAAAGAAATGTTAATAAAACAACTGGTGTCGGACTGGAAAGAATACATCACTTCCTGCAGGACATACAGCAGCTGAGAAGTTTACAAATCTGTATAACTCTATAATGTTTAAATTATTGTTATACAGATATGGCCAAACTGTGGTCAATGCTGATAATTGACCAAACACAGGAAGTCCCAGTCCTTTGAGCGCTCGCACGAGGAAAGACCCCTGTTCATTACGCATATATCAGATGAGGACAATAAATGCTGCATTTACACAGAACGATTATCGTGTGAATTCGCACGATAACAATCGAATTCGAACGATAATCGTACGTGTAAATGCTGCGAACGATCAAACGACGAACGACAAATCGTTCATTTTGATCTTACAACATGTTCTAAAATCGGCGTTCGTAAAAAATTCGCAAATCGTTCTGTGTAAACAGTCGTTCGCCGATTTAACCAATGTGTGAAATAAGCTTAAGCGATCGCAAAACGAATTTCCGTACGATATATCGTCTAAACGCTGGACGTATATTCCGTCTAAACGCTGGCCGTTATGAAAAAAAAAAAAACGTTACTCCGACATTGTTAATCGTACGATTGGGCCAATTATCATTTCGTGTAAACGCAGCATAACTTTTGCTAATTATATTGTCAGCTCTGTAGCTTACCAGGAGAGAATGCTCTTTGTTATGCAACAACTCAGTCAGTATAATGTCACTGTGTGGTTACAGAGGTTTTGGTGCTTTGTGACAGGAGAGCTGACCATACAATGCAAGCAACCCAAGCATTCTATGGGTTGTGTTTTTTTTGGGGGGTTCTTATATAGCATTCTCTGCTACTGAATGTGGATTAGTGAAGGGGGACACCATATGTATCAAGTTGAAAACTTAAAGACAACCCCTGTTGATTTCCTTTTTTAAAAAAAAAAATTGTGAAAGTGTCCCTTTAAGCTTTGGAGTAAATAATACAATTGGAAAGGAATAATCCAACCTGTATGGATACATCTTGGAAGGGTCTGTCTGCCCCCATACCCCATACAATTCACAGTAGATGTGCAATGACGGACTCTTTACCGACATTCATAACGTGAATTACCCTCATTTCCTATATGTAATGATCTACTGTATTACCCAGAAAGGAGACAGATGAAGAATTCAGCATGGTACAGATGATCAGGCTACACATGTGTTTCCTCTCCCAGCATCCTTAGTTGCCAAGGACAGACCGGTTGAAACAAGCTGCGTTTGGGGCCCCGGAGAAGAGACGAGGGGAAGGATTGCAAACAGCTGCTGTAGGGATATGTGCACACAGGAGTCAGTGCCAGGAGCTGGCTGGCTGGCTGCTAGGGAGGAAATTACACATTGATCTCCGTCCTGCCCCTGAGACACAGCAAATAATGGACAAAACGCCCCGGACATAAAGATTCATTCACGGACGGACCCCCCAGAGGCGATTATAAAGAAACATTACCCTGCTAGTAAGGCTTAGACCAGCTGAACCGTCCTAGCAATACCTGCTGGCAACTCGCAGCTAGGTCTTAGGTCTTCATGGCTTCTAACCTCGCAGCTTCTGCAGCCTCAGCTAAAGACTCCGACATGCATTCATATCAGTATTCACAGAATAGCTGTGCAAAGGAAATTTCTGCACCTACCATACAGGAATGAGGGAACGCAGGGATGGGGAACTTTCGTCCCTCCAGCTGTTGCAAAACTACAATTCCCATCATGCCTCAGGCATGATGGGAATTGTAGTTTTGCAACAGCTGGAGGGACGAAAGTTCCCTATCCATGGTTTAACGCAGGACAGGACAGGCCCTAAACAGAGGTTACTCCAAAATTCCCTTTAATGGGTTTCAAATGAAAAAAAAATTATATAGTATGGTGTCTCCCAAATATCTGAGACTTCCTCCTCTATACACAACCAGAGCAACATTCATAATTCAGCTAGTTGACCTTGACCATGATTGGTGGGGTCCAGTTGCTGGGTATCCCCCCAATTATGACAATGAGGGTCCCACAGCTGAATAGAGTGTTGCCCACCCTTCCATTCTCTCTCTCTATGGTCTATGGTCCAGCACTCACCTATCTGGAAGTTCTATAGCAAGTGAATATAGCGGCAGCTGAGCATGTGTACTGCCGCCATATTCACTTGGGAGACAAGGGACCCCCATTCTCACAATCAGTGAAGGTGTTAGCAGATAGACCCCCTCTGATGATATACTTATTCTATCTTAGGATAACCCCTTTAAGAGCATAGCGCCCTTTTACATGGCGGACGAGAAGCAGGAAACAGGTGCCGATCGTCTGCAGTCATGCGGTCAATTGCTGGATCATTTCTGCGTCCATTTAAATTCCGACTCTTCCTGGCCACACACCCTATAGTTATACCTGGAGATGTGCGACCAATAACGCTAATTTATATGGCCACACAAAGGATTCAATGAGCGTTGTGCTGACGCTTTTACATAGGCTTCTTAGGAATGGTAGAAGGGCCCTTGGTTCTCAACCATCTAAGCGGGCACCCACAATGCACTTGTCTGCAGTAAGCGGCGTTTAGCATTAGACATAAATGTGTGATATAAAATCAGTAAAGTGTGAACAATTGTATTGCACGTCTTATGTAGAACCTAACAGAATGTGGTAAATTGATATTTAGGAGTTCTGCTGTAACTATACCCAGCGGGCAGAGCATGCTGGCATTTGTGATTACACTACAGCCGGCAAACCACAAGCCTCCGAAAACTGAATTAAGCTATGTGATTAATAGAATTATACTAAATAGCAATAACCGGATCTAATCCGGCATGCTCCATTTAGCTACTAATCTGAGTGATCAGTCCTGTCGCTGGTAATGGCGGGCGCCCGCTCCATCCCTCACCCAGCTCTCTTTCTATGCTGAATGATTTACGGTTACTGTGCCATGTCCTCATACCTGGTAACCCGGGTCTCCAGAAACTTCTGCAGCTCGTGACTGCTCACCACGGCCATGTCTCCTTTTCCAAGATCCTGGCAGACTTTCTGTGCTTCAAACCATCCAGCTTTATCTGATACCAACTGGTAGCAATGGTTATTATCTGGGTACACCACACTTCCAAGGGGGCAGGCGGGGGACACTGCAGGATAGCAGAGAGTTACATTGGTTTTGGCTAGTGCTTAAACATCTGGGCTACTAATACCTGACTATTTCTATGGTCCATCCTTTATGACCCCCATTTATAAGCCAGGCCATTTATATAGTCCACAGCTGGCGTCCCCAATTTATTACCTAGGCTAATAATATGGTCCACCAACTGGGACCCCTTTATATTAGTCAGTAGATTTATAGGGTCCACCAGTAGGCTATCATCTATTAGCCAGGCCACTTATTTGGTGACCATTATGTATTTACCAGGATATTTATGTGATCCACCACTTAGAAACCCTATCTTTTTGCCAGGCCATCTATATGGCCCACCACTGAGGACCCCTATCTATTAACCAGACTTTTCATACCATCCACTGTTGGGGACCTCCATTTTTTACGCATGCCATCTATATGGTCCACCACTGAGGAACCCATCTGTTATCTAAGCCATTTATACGGTACACAACATGGGATCCCCAGCTATTAGCTAGTGTGGAAAAATGTGGCCCTGAAACAACAAAGGTCAAGTTAATCTCTGATATATGGTTAAAAATGTGGCTGCAAACTTTACAGGGGGCAGCCAACATAAATTAATGGCGGTACGACCAAAAAACTCAGATGTCATGTACAGCTTGCTACATTCTGTGAATGGCATTCATTTAGAGCTGGGATGGGGAAACCTTCGGCCCTCCAGCTGTTGCAACACCAGAGTTCCCATCGTACCAGCATGCGTGATGACAATTGTAGTTCTGCAACAGCTGGAGGGCTGAAGGTTCCTCACCCCTGTTCTAGAGGCTCATTCCAAGACTGTTCTTCTAGTCCTAGCAGATAGACTCCACCACATTCTGCTTACCTAGCTCTCCGCTCTCAGAGGTTACAGTAGGCTCCACTTTCACCTCCGTTCCGCCTCTCATCTTCACCTGGATATCCACACTGTCATTGGTTTTCACCAAGGATGGGCAAGTCATCTGTATCTCCTCAGGCACCCCTAGAACTCTCAGTTCTTCATGAATGAGAAGATCTCTGCTACCCAGACGCAGAGTCACAGTCACGTTGTACATCCCAGGCTGGGCATACCTATGGGTGATGTTAAGCTCGCTGGTGCTATAGATCTGATTTCCCAAATCCCAGAGGAGAGGAGTAACAGGGATTGGAGCCTTGACCTCTAAATGCACCGACTCACCAAGCCTATACGTTTCTTGGGAGTGCTGCAAAACGGCAAATGACTTGGTGCTGGTGGCTTCATGGACAAATGTTAGGTTGCACTCAGAGAAGAGGGATGGAGAACTGCAGACCACTTGACACTGAAGAGACATGTCGGTAGAGATGGCATCACCACAAAAACAACCATGTTTTGGGTCAAAGGTCCAAAAACCATAGAGGTTAGCAAAGCATTGTGCACTGCAAGTCTCATTGGTTGGGTGAGAAAGATGGATGGGAGTGAAGGTCAACACGGATTCACTGGAAGATGACAGGTTAAGTGGACAAAAGATTAGGTCACCTCCTGGAAGAAGAAACAAAATAATAGTTGTTTAGTGTTTTTGTGTGCCCAATGGCTAGTCTGCTAGGTATAGCCCTTTAGGTTGGTTACTCACCGCACGTGGACTTGGAGAAAGAGACATTAAATAGCTGTTGGCCAGATACCACGGGAGGCCCATCACAGATGGTAGCGTCTGCCTGTACCAATGTAACCCCATATTCAGCAACCCATGATGGAAGCCATGACGTACGGCAGTCACAAAGCCATGGGTTGTCACTCAGGTCCCTGCAAAAGATTGTCAGCAATGTTTCAAATCACACTGGCTCCCAAACATAACCGGAAGCAAACATGTTCTCCAAATGTCTCCCAATAACCGTGCATACGGAAGACAGAAATATAATACCATAGTTTTATTGTGTCTATGAGAAAATCTGGTGGTCATTTAAGGCGTTACTGCCAGCATTCAATGTGATGTGCACTAGACAATGATCCTGCATGGTCTAGAGCAACAAAGAGGTTAATGTTAGCATCCCTGGTGGTCTATGGTAGGGAAGTGGTTAATGTTAGCATCCCTGGTGGTCCAGAGTATTAAAGAGAATATAATCAGAATCTATATAGGGCAAAGGAGGGGTTAATGTCACTGTCTCTGGTGATCTAGAGCAGGGAAGGGGTAATATTAGTATTAACAGTTGTATAGAGCCAGAAAAGAGGATAATTGCATCCCTTATGGGATTTCAGGAGATTTAGAGGTCATGATCAGCATCCCCGTTGGTCTATGGCAAAGAAAGAGTTAAGGTCAGAATCCCTACCAGTATGTGAAGGAGTGTTGTTAGAGCCCCTAATGATCACCATATTTATATATATTATTTCTTATATATTTACTAAATGTACATATACATTTATCTATATACACAGTGGCCAGGCCACTGCTTTTAGAGCAGAGTGGTGGTTGGTAATGTATTTGCAAAAATATTTAACTTGACGAGTTCTACAAGTATAACTATATCGGCTGAGATGGGAATACCCCCTCCTCTAACAAGCAAAATCTGTAACGTTCATATACTCACAATTCTGTCAGATTCTGTAGTTGCTCGAATAGTTTTCTGTCCAAGGTTTCTATACTGTTGTTTGAAAGATCTCTAAAAAGAAAAAAGATAAATGTACCATAAGAACTACTGATCCCTCCAGAAATCCTCCACATATCCCACAGATTATTATACACTGAAGTCCTGTTGGTAAAGGACACCAGATGCCTGAACACAGCAGACGTCTCTCAACACTGGCAATAAAGGGGTGCGTGATAGAGGGGATGTTTTTTCTTCTTTTTTTTCCAATAGTGCCACCCTCGTTCATGGGCTGTGTCTGGTACTGCAGTTCAGCAATTTTCAATAACTGCACAACCGCAACACTAGACTCATTTCCTGAATGAAAACAGTGCTGTCACATATGTAAATCTTTGAAACGTACCTATTGTTTAAATTATTATTATTTTTTTGGTAATGTTTTGGCATTTCATACTATCTATAATAGATATATATATACATATATATATATATATATATATATATATATATATATATCACTACTAAGCCCCCCCATTTAGAAGCTACCCTACCCTACCAAGCATGTTTTCCCGATTGATGGGGGTCTCATCAGAAAGACCACAGCCAATCCAAACTTTTGACATGTCTCTGTGACATGTCAAAAGTTTTTTGACTTAGTTAACTTACTTAGTTGATGCTTCCTGTTCTGGAAAGAAGTACATTGCAAGGTGACACCAGTGAATAGACAACACAAGACCCCCCTACGTACACACAACTGAATAACTTCTGCACAAGTCACAGAGCATGCCTAGAAACCTACCCCATAGGGGCTGCTGTACACTATTGTGTCTATGTCCCACAAGTCACAGAGCATGCCTAGAAACCTACCCCTAGAGGCTGCTGTACACTATTGTGTCTATGTCCCACAAGTCACAGAGCATGCCTAGAAACCTACCGCTAGAGGCTGCTGTACACTATTGTGTCTGTGTCCATGCAGCTTGCTGTAAAGCATAAAGATTGCTGTCCCCATAATAGACTCAGGAAATCTGTAACATATATCAGTGATTCTAGACACAGGCTCCAATAATCTAGCCTCTGCCATATAAATTCCGGATTAGTGGGATTTTATGGTATTTGTTTTATGAGAATACGGAACAAAAAGATGATGGAGTAAACTGACCGGGTGTCCAATCACATATACAAGAAGACAAAGAAGATGGATTCTGCCCAAGGACTCAAACAGCAAGGAGTAAATCATAACCTGAAGACAACACTGATGCACGCTGCCATATTGGTAGCCAAATGTTGGACTCGTGAGCCAGCTGGACAATCATTCTGGAATAACATGCACAGTAAAAACTTATCGGTACAGTACACTTTTGGGGGGTTTTGTTTAACTTTTTATTTGCCTATAAAAGAAGTCTACATGACTTTCAATAGCTAATAAAGTTGATCAGTGGGGGTCCAACCTTTACTGATCAACACAAACAGGGGGGCCAATGAAGTAAGTGTAGCAGCCTGTATTGCCGAGTCCCCAAGCAAGTGAAAACAAAGAAGGGGGCCATTTGTGGTGCTGAAGGATAAACACCCACCTATCATGGGCAGGGATCAGGGCTCAATTATTATTGGTTAACAGATCACCCATGTGCTCATTGTCTCAGAATCCCCATGTTAAGATCCAACATGTCGACCTGTCATGAGGACCCTATAGACTTGAGATGGTCAATATTTTACAAGCACACTTGGGTAGATGTGTATGACACATTACACTAGAACCCTAAATCTGAGTAACGCAACTAAAGCAAACCATGAAAGTGTCTCTAGATGTCAACCTAAGGATAGACCGCTCTAGGGTGCCCATACATCTTCAATTATGTTTCCTATACACACAAACGTACAGCATAGCTGAACGTTCATATGTTTCCTATGGGGAGGGGTAAGCTGCCACCAGACTTCTTCAGTACCGGCTTATCCCTTTTCCAGAAGAATAGGGTTGGGACTGATGAATTTTCAACTGGTTGTAGTGGTGGGCTGACTTAAATATAAGGTGTATAGGCACAGTTAAGGGTAATTTTACAAGGATCGAAATGGAGCCATGAAAGAATGCAAACGAGTGCCGATCAATGAGATTGTCCCTCATTTGCAGTAGAAGGCGCCATTTAAATATATTGCTATAGGCTGCACATCCCATTAACAGAGAGATATGCGCCTGATAGCGATCAATTTTACCACACTGTTTTTTAACCACACATGAATTCTTTCCAGGCGATGGAGAGTCATTAGTCGGCTAAAACACCCATTTCACTGTTGAATTTCACCCAACGAACAAGTGTTTTGATTTAAATTGTCATCAACCTAAAAATTTCTGATAATTTCCCCCCCATTTTACCAGCTATATTATAAAAGAATCCTGAAATAATCTTGTTTGTTATTTTGGCTACTAGGCATGTTTCTCAGCTAGAAATTGTCATGGTTAAGGCCATTGTCATGTCATGGTTAAGGAATTGTCATGGTTAAGGCCATTGTCATGTCATGGTTAAGGAAATTGTCATGGCATGGTTAAGGAATTGTCATGGTTAAGGCCATTGTCATGTCATGGTTAAGGAAATTGTCATGGTTAAGGCCATTGTAAAAGGAAAAAAGGCAGCGTATAGGAAGTATAAGGAGACTGGGAATGAAGCTGACAGAGAGACGTATAAAAGTATACAGAAGGAGGCAAAGCAGATTATAAATGCTGCTAAAGCCTCAAAAGAAGAAGAAATGGCAAAATCTGTTACTGCGGGGAATAAAACCTTCTTCAGATATATAAGTGACAGGAAGAAGAAGAATAGCTGCAGCATTACTAAAATAAGTAATGGGGAGAATATGTTTATTGATGGAGATAAGGCAGTCGCTGACTATTTGAATAGTTAATTCTGCTCAGCGTTTTTAGAAGGCGGCATTTACAATCACAGGATGGTTGGACACAACATTGCCTCCAGCTATATGGGTTCGGCTCCAGTATTTTCAGAGACTGAAGTTGCAGAGGAACTTGCCCGTTTAAAGCTGAATAAGGCGATGGGTCCAGATGGGATTCATCCCAGGGTTCTTAAAGAACTGTGATTGCTGCCCCCCTGACAGATCTGTATAACCAATCCCTGCTAACAGGAGATGTCCCCGATGATTGGAGAACAGCCAATGTTATACCAATCCACAAGAAGGGGAGTAGAGAAGAGCCCAGTAACTACAGGCCAGTGAGCCTGACATCTGTAGTAGTGAAAATGATGGAAACTCTTCTAAAAAAGAAGATAATGGATCACCTAAGAATCAACAATTTGATGGATCCAAACCAGCATGGCTTTACTGAGGGCCGATCATGTCAGACTAATCTCATTGATTTCTTTGATTATGCTACAAAAGTGCTGGATGAAGGTGGTGCTGTGGATATCGCCTATCTGGACTTCAGCAAAGCTTTTGATGCAGTTCCCCATAAAGAGCTGATAGAGAAGTTGGAGAAAACTGGACTTAATCCCTGGATAGTTCAGTGGATTTGTGGTTGGCTGAAGGATAGATATCAGAGGATTGTTGTTAATGGTGTATATTCCGAGCAGAGACTGGTTACAGGTGGTGTGCCACAAGGGTCTGTTCTGGGTCCTATTCTTTTTAATATGTTTGTAAGTGACATAAGAGAAGGGTTGGTAGGTAAAGTTTGTCTGTTTGCTGACGACACAAAAGTGTGCAATAGGGTTGATATTCCTAGAGGTCTCAGTAATATGGAAAACGATTTAGCTTTGCTAGATAAGTGGTCCAAACAGTGGAAATTGAAGTTCAACGTTTCCAAATGTAAAATAATGCACTTGGGGAGGAGGAATCCTTTATCCGAGTATCACATCGGCAGTACTGTGTTGGAAAAGACTTCAGAAGAGAAGGATTTAGGGGTAGTGATATCTGACAGCCTTAAAATGAGTCACCAGTGCAACCAGGCGGTGGGGAAAGCAAATCATATGCTGGGGTGTATAGCTAGAGGTATAACCAGTAGGAAGAGGGAGATTGTGATCCCGCTGTATAGAGCTCTGGTGAGGCCACATCTGGAATACTGTGTCCAGTTCTGGAGACCTCACCTAAAAAAGGACATTGATAAAATAGAACGGGTCCAAAGACGGGCTACAAAAATGGTGGAGGGTGTAAGGCATAAATCATATCAGGAAAGACTTAAAGATTTGAATCTGTATAGTCTGGAGGAAAGACGGGAAAGGGGGGACATGATTGAAACCTTTAAGTATGTTAAAGGACTAAATAAGGTTCAGGAGGGGAGTGTTCTTAGTAAAAAACTGAGCTCAAGAACAAGTGGACACAGTGAGAGGTTAGTTGGGGGAAAGATCAGAAGCAATGTGAGAAAATATTATTTTACTGAAAGAGTAGTAGATACCTGGAACAAACTTCCAGCAGAGGTGGTTGGTAAATCTACAATAACAGAATTTAAACACGCCTGGGATAAACATACATCTATCCTAAGATAATAAGAAAGAAAATACTAAAAGGGCAGACTAGATGGACTCAGTGGTCTTTTTCTGCCGACAATCTTCTATGTTTCTATGTCCATATATGAAGGCCGTAAGAAGGAAAAGGTGGTAAAGTACAGGAAGCTGTTGCTGGTATTTTTTAGGCATTCTCATTCCCTCATTCTGAACAGTGACTATAAGGAGTGTTGTAGGGATTTTGAAGAATCAGCTCACCCTAAGCAAGTAGTGATGCATGTATAACACGGTTCTCAGGAAGGATGGAGCGTGTGGGTGACAGTGAGCGCCGTTACCCGTATAGTCAATTCCAACGATGAAGGGTTCCACAGCTCCTTGTAGTAGTGTAGAAAACTTTATTGGTACATACAAAAATAATAAAAACTTTTAAAACCGCGCCGATGCATTGCGGAGGAAACCCTCCTTAATCATGGCCATGATTAAGGAGGGTTGCCTCCGCAACGCGTCGGCGCGGTTTTAAAAGTTTTTATTATTTTTGTATGTACCAATAAAGTTTTCTACACTACTACAAGGAGCTGTGGAACCCTTCATCGTTGGAATTGACTATAAGGAGTGTCTGTCTTAGCAGGACCTAACAAGTCCTCATTTTATAAAGACATCCCATTGATTCTAATGAGTACTGTGTAATACTTTATTTGACCTGTAGGAGTGCTGCAGGGAAACACTGCCTGGTAAACATTCTATTGGTTAAGTACTTTCAACCGATGCTCCCTTCTAACAAAGTGGGAGTGGCCATAGTGGACAACCCCTTTCTTGTTGATGAAAGATATGCAGAGCAACTCATGCTGGGAATATGTATGGTAGTGAACAAATTGAATTATCAAACCACAATGAATCATAAACCGCCCCCACCCCCCAGGACAACGAGTCAAATACAGGGATGCCAACATGTAGTTCATCTGTTTCAAGTATAACCCTGACACTGACCTCATCGGATTCAACACCTTCTAAAGTCACCAGTAATATGTCCTCTATGGCTAAGGATCTCTTGTAGTAACGGGATGGGAGAGCGCTGTAAGCGTGCTGTCAATGAGCAATCCCCCCAGAGAGCTTGCTGGACTATTGAGAAAATTCAAGTTGTGTAAACTTTCCCACGGATGCAGAGATGGCGGTGAGGTAATTCTGGCCACGGACCATCAGTTCTAAATCCCAAAAATAGCTGAAGACAACACCTACCCACTGCATTCCGCCTGGTTCCCCAGTGTATGTGATGTGTTAACCCACAGGAAGCCAACACAGTCACTCCACAAACATCACAATACTCCCTCCTTGTACTGTTAGGCAATGGTGGGTCTACTGCCCCCAATGGGAAGATGAAAAGGGGCTGGCCTAAAGGATGTGCCTGAAGGAAGCGCCAATGGAGTTTTCTGTTTGGGCGCAAAGAGTGGGCACAGCCATCACGCGCATCATATCAAAATCTATGGAAAGGCATCTGCAGAGGATTCAGCTACATTTCTTAAATGATGAAAAGGACAGTGTTATTGGGACCCTTTAAGGCAATTTTATGATTGGGTTTTTGGGGCAACATAAGGCCAGACCTGAGCTGACAACACATAATATATTTGGATTTTCCAGATATTTCTTTTATTGTCCGCTAAGAGAAGCTTCCAGGCCATTGCCCAACAATGGTCCGGCTGACCGCTAGGTCTATAGGCATCTTCACTCAGGAGGCACCAAGGGAACCTAACCTAAGAACCTCTTAGGGAACATTTTACATCCAGGCAATGCTAGAAATGGAAGCTCAATTATTCAAGAAAGTATGAGAAGAGCGATTAGCGGGGTTAATGATGGGGTCGTGATGTCTGTAGGATATTTAATTGGCGTCGAACTGAGTAACTTGTGGCAACAGAAGGAAGAGAAAAATAATGGAAGAACATTGCGTTCCCAAAGTCAGGGAGTAAAAAATACCCTATGACTCAGGCCTACTGCATGAAGCGCAAACTAGACAGACAGACAGACAGACAGACAGATAGATAGATAGATAGATAGATACAATATGGAAATCACTGTGGCACTCAAAAATATAGTGAAATAAAGATGTGATTTATTCGCCCAAAAACCGCAACGTTTCAAACTCACAATGAGTAATTTTTCAAGCAGTGTTAGTACCTATGGTCACAAGGGTGCACACTGGCAGGCACCAGAACATTTTTTAGATCATTGAGTGCTGCACCACTTTCTACTTTTTTGTAGATAGATAGATACATAGGAGATAGATAGATAGGAGATAGATAGATAGTATCAGCCATATTACTGCCTGATGTCCTGTGTGATCTGGCACCTTTCTATCTTAGCAAGAAGTAACTTTTTCAGCAGTTTGCTCTACTGCAGCTCCCCTGTGTGATAAGACCAGAGAGGTTAGCCTTCACTCATCATAGACATCAATAATCCTTGGACTCCCAAGACCCTGTCCCCAATTGTCCTTCCTTGGACACTTTTGGTTGGTACTAATCACTACATACCAGGAACTTCCCACAAGAACGGGCGTTCTGGAGATGCTCTTACCCATATAAATATGAAAATACCAAACTGATCACAGTCACTCAGATAAATATGAGATGATAGACAACTATAAATTTTTTTTTACAATGTTCTAACATTGATTTGACCACCAGCCCGGATCGCCTTTCCACTGGCCCCACAGCAGACTAGTCAGACCACCTCTCTGCTACACGTCTTTCCATGTTTCCGTTAATCAAAAACATAAGCCTCATCTATATGCTCCAAATCCTCACAAGCTCCCAAGTAGTTAAAATGACAATATGTGGACTTGCCAAAAATGTGACTAGACCCGAAATAAGAAATATGTTATAGAACTGGTGGGAGGAAAATGTAATATTTTCAAGGGTGTCGGGGTGAGGGAAGTTGGAAAGTGCTCAAATACAATTGGTGCACTGGCCGGGCCCAGCTCGTAAATCACCATGCAGCATGCTGTGTGCACAAACATACTGACTGAACAGGCAGGAGCGGATACGACTATTGATTAGATAACATCCTGCATTATTAGTGACTGGTGGTAAGGAATTGTTATCTGAGAACTCCAGAGTATAACGTCTTATAACATCAAGGTCAGTGGTCAAAAGATTTAACCTCTTTAGGTAAACTGGGTAAATATGGAGCAGGCTCTGGAGCTGACCCTGCTCCATACATAATATGTGCTGGATGCTATCTGTCAGACCATTTCACCCCCTACATGACTAATGCTGGGTTTACACGGGACGATAATTGGCCCAATTGCACGATTAACGATGTCGGAGTAACGTTTTTTTTATCTAACGATCAGCATTTAGACGGTACGATATATCGTACGGAAAAATCGTTTTGCGATCGCTTTAGATGGCCCCCCCCCCGCAGCCCGGCCCCCCGCCCGCAGCCCAGCCCCCCCGCTCATCTGCAGCCCCCTGCGCCGGATCGATCGCCACCCCCACCGCCACCCCCGCTCCGATCGCCACCCCCGCCGCTCCTGCTCCGATCGCCCTTCTGCCGCCACTCCGATCGCCACCCGCCGCCGCCGCTCTGATCGCCATCCCCGCCGCCGCCGCCCCGGCCACGAGCATACCTTACCTGCTCGGCGTAGCGGGTGTTCGAAATTCCCGGCTCCCCTCTTCAGTGCATTGATTGGCTGAAGAGGGGAGACGGGAATTTCAAATAGCTCCTTTTCAGCCAATCAGTGCTGCCGTACATTGATTGGCTGAAGAGGGGAGACGGCAATTTCAAACGGCTCCTCTTCAGCCAATCAGTGCTGAAGAGGAGCACTGATTGGCTGAAGAGGAGCTGTTTGAAATTCCCGGCTCCCTCTTCAGTCAATCAATGCACTGAAGAGGGGAGCCGGGAATTTCGAACACCCGCTATGCCGAGCAGGTAACGTATGCTCGTGGCCGGGGCGGCGGCGGCGGGGATGGCGATCAGAGCGGCGGCGGCGGGTGGCGATTGGAGCAGCGGCGGCGGGGGTGGCGATCGGAGCGGCGGGGGTGGCAATCCGGGTGGCAATCCGGGTGGCGGGGGTGGCGATCGGAGCGACGGGGGTGGCGATTGAGCCGGCGCAGGGGGCTGCGGATGAGTGGGGGGCCGGGCTGCGGACTTTCGCAATGCCTGCAGATAATCTGTCAGACAATCTTTCTGTGTAAATGGACCCATAGTCAATAATGACTGTCATATCTCGGTGATCAGATGCCCCACGCCTGTCCCTTCTGGTTCTTGCATAACACATTCACATGGTGCTTGTCGTTTGTTAGCTGCCATGACTGTGCTCCTATTATAACTTGTATTGCAGCACACTGTGTAAGAACTCACATAATTGAAGACCACGAAGGGCATTAAAAATTTGAAAAAAACTACAAATATTTATTATTCAAATTCCTTTGTCTTTATAATTTTTCAAATAAAAAAAAAAAAAAACCCCGGGAGAAAAAAAATTATCACCTTGTGCGGAGAAGTCTAAATTTTAAGGCTATGTTCGCACGCTGTATATCAATGGCCGTTCCGGCTACCTACAGCCAGAATTAATTGTCATGATCAATAATTCTGGACATAGGTAATGTTAAACAATGGCTGATCGTGCAGAACAGTCATTGCTTATAAATGCAACTTTATTCATTCCACACGAACGAGTAAACAAAAAAAGATGACTTAATATTTTTTTGCCACCTCGCATGAGAAAACATGGATGAAGAAGCAATCAAAAACTTTCATTCATCCCACAATGGAATCAATAAAAACTGCAGCTCGTTGCACAAAAAAAAAACGAGCGCTCACACAGCTACAGAGATGGAAACGATAAAAAGATATAGGTGTCAGAATGGGGCGATGCAAAGCAATTTTTTTTTTCTAGTAAAACATAACAAAAGGTCACTGTAATAAAACAGATCTAAAGAAGAAGCTAATATGTCAGTTTTACTGCACTGTGAACACTATAACAAATGAACAGTCAGATGTTATAGAAGAACATTTTTTTTTTGTAAATTTTTTGCCATGCACTGTAGTTGTAATTGAAGAACAAAAAGTACCGAAAGTTCAGGTTCACGCAAACGATCAGCATTTGAATTCCGTTGCCTGGAGAAGGTGGATTCCGTTGCCTGGAAAACATGGATACAGCCATAGGCCACAGGCTGTACCCATTTCCAGTTTTCCAGACAGTTCTCAGGCTGCATCCTTTCCAGGCAGTCCTTGGGCTGCATCCACCTTCTCCACCTTCTTCTCCAAAATACTGATTATTCGGGTTCGAGCAATCCCGAACCTATGGCAGGTTCAGTCATCTCTAGTGACACTCCTTTGGGTATTTTGGCCGTTGCATAAAATAAACGAATCTGCAATAACTCAAAGGGGCTATATGAAATTAGAAAAAAAGGCTGTTTTTCTTTAGCGTCCCTCTTATCCATTGTCAGTATGTGGTACTGACCAATCGAGGGTGGGCTTCTGGCCAAATGCGGTATAGCCATGTTTTTCTGATCCCATGTAACTACATAATAATAATTCTGTACAAAGAAAAAAGTTGAGAAAAAAAAGCCTGGGAGGTATGGAGCAAGTAAATGTCTGCTATTGGGTCCATGGAGTGGGAGGGATGGTGGGCGGGTTGGAGTTATGAATGGAACCATTCTTCTACCCCATAGAGAACTTACGTAACTCACAACACCAGCAAACAAATGTGGTGGAACCAAGCAGAGGGTTGCGTCATCTAGGTCTTCTACAAGGGATGAGGGGTGTGGAGGCATAAACCCCAAAGGGCACTATGACTCTCACATGACTTGGAACCCAGCAGGCACACATTACCGTCAATCATTTTGAGTATATTGTTATATTTGTGGTTGCTAGGGGAGATTAAGTCCCATCACATGGGCTGTACACAAGTCTACGAGCCTGCGGGACACAAGTATGCAGCGAGCGCTGGGTCTGCTGTACAGAAAATCGCTGCCGAATTTTTTCTTTTTACCACTTTTCCAACTCTAGAAGCGTGCCAGTTGGTTGCAAAGGCGCACATGGTGCTCGGAATATGCTTTGGCTCGTAGGAGAAGGATATTATTTTATCCATTCCTACCTCTGTTTATTCAGCTGGAATCCGACATTAACCCTGTCCTGACATTGAACTAATTCCTAAACTATTTACGCTCATGCAGGTGGCGGGTGGGATCCATCTCCACAGTTTTTTTATTCCCCTACCCAAAAAATACCAGATTTCCAAAGAAAATGCATTTCAGTGTGAAGATTCTAACCTCAGAAAAAGGTTTTCAACCCAAAATATGCAAAATGTGGAAGCTACTGCTAGTACATGGGCTGTTCTCATGATCACACGAGAAAAGAAGAGAAACTGGAGGAGGTAATCATAGAAAGGTTGGAATACTAAACTACTGAAGTGGAGCAATATAAGGGCTGGGTATCAAGGAATGGAAATGTTAACCACTGGACCACCAGGGAGCATGACCTTAAAGAACTGGACACTATGTGAATGGCATAAAACAATGGACATCAGGGATTGGTCCACTAGACACAACTAATTGGTGTACTAAACTAACATGGGGGACTGGGAAAAAAGACCACAGAACACCAGGCAATAGGGGAGGAAATAGTGGGTGTAAGGTACTCAGGCATCAAACCAATAAATATCAGGGACCAGGGCACCAAACCAACAGCTACCAAGTTCAGGTCGCTAAGTGTTGAGACTAGAGGCTGGAGAACCAAACCACTTGACCTGAACTAAGTGACCCACCATAATTGGAGAAACCAAGCCATAAATCGACAAGGTTCTATAGAAGTAAATAAATAGAGACTGGGGACCAAATCAAAGATCTTCCAGGTTATACAGAAATAAATATATATATACTAGAGACTGGGAACCCAATCATATATCTATCAGGTTACATAGAACTAAACATAAAGACTGAAAACAAACCAGAAGATTTTTCTGGAAACAAAAATACTGAACATCAGAGAGTGAAGAACCAAGCTACAGGACCACCGCCTACTCAGGAACCAAAGACTGGGGGGACAAAACCACATTGCCATCAGGGGTTATTGAACCATAGATCTATCAGGTTTATTGATAGAGAAAAGGCGGCTCACCTACTCCGCGTGGCATGTACAGTGTTCAGATTAGAGTTAGTAAGGGTGGACAGAACCTTGTTGACTTCAGGAGTAACTTAGTCCATATGACGAAAAAATGAAGAAGAGTCGGAAGGGT
The DNA here is from genome assembly GCF_027789765.1 of Dendropsophus ebraccatus. Classification (NCBI taxonomy): domain Eukaryota; kingdom Metazoa; phylum Chordata; class Amphibia; order Anura; family Hylidae; genus Dendropsophus; species Dendropsophus ebraccatus. The sequence continues at coordinate 99,815,145 of NC_091462.1, read as the reverse complement.
CAGATGTGCCTGGCAATGCTTATATGAAACTGAAAAGCCACAATTTTTGCGATTTATCTTTTCAAAAAAATGTGGATTCTTAGGAGGAGTGCTGGATCTTTTCATCATGGATCTACCAGGATCTGTAGAACTAGATACTACTTAATACCAAGAACCAAAATTCTAGCAGGTTCTATTGGACTATATGTGTAGAAACTAAAGACAAGCGAAAATCCACCAAGTTCTGCAAACCAAACCTGTTGCACAGCAGAGTGTGGAACCAAGGGGGACCAAACCCCTTGACCACCTGGTACCATACTGGGGAACTTTATAACTGGGTAATAAAAGTCTGGGCAACCAAACCATAGATCTACTAGATTCTGTAGAGTTAGACAATCAGACCCATATAAACCACTGATCAGGGTATCTAACCACTAGACACCAGGGACCAGTGATTTCTTGCCTATACTGTGCACAGGGCCATCATTACAAAGCGTACAAGCTGATGTATAAAAAGGTAATAAAGAGTTTTTACTACAATACACATATGCATTGGTGGCAGTATATTCCATCAATCGGTTAAAGGTGCTTGTGAATGTGGAGTTACCCTTTAAGTTATTTTATGAGGAATGTTTTATTTGTTGTAGAGGCATGGTAATAAGAGGCATAAATACAGAGTAGAATTTGGATGTCCAAAAAGGTTGAGGCTTTGTCAAAATCCATGTTAATTTAATAGCTATTTTATGATGGAAGGATTACAGAAGATCTCTCCGTCGTCCCGTTTGGGTCTTGAAGCTAATTTACCTCTCCCACAACACATCTCAGTCTAAGCTGTTCCTCTCATTACTGTCTTGGACAAATTCCATCCATCAAAGGCAGCTCGGAAAAAAAAAAGTTCTCTCCTTCTTTCTTCCTTCTCTTCTGGTCTGAAACTAAGCAGATTGTGCCCATGGATGACATAATACTGACTGACATCACTGTTGGCTCCGGGCTGTGCCGTGATTAACCCCTTTAGGCTTGGAAGTAGTTAGGAGGAGGACTGGGTTAATGGATCCCAGGCCTGGTAAGGGTCACCCTACACTTAACAGCAACAACAAATGTAGAACACGGCTCAAGATCACCAGATCAATCTCAATATGGAGAAATTTTGCAATGCCTAGATTGGTGGTGCTTCTTACAGACATTACATAATTCTAATGTCTATAATAAATGGAAGACTCTCACAAACCAGTGGTGGATCAATGGTGTCTATTGCTTGGCGGCATACCAGCTACAACTCTATCGGCATTCAATAACCAATGGACATCCATGCCATACATTGTTCACAGTGGATGACCACTATTCAAAGCCATCACTATGTAACGCCTGGAGTAGTGGATCCACTGGACCGGCACCAGCGATGGCACAAACCTCACCAGGGAGCGGAGTCTAAGGGGCCGCTGGTTTTCACCAGAGCCCGCCGCAAGGCGGGATGGACTTGCTGCGGCAGGCGACCCCCAGGTCGCTACCCCTGGCTTGGTTGCTGGTGACGGCAGGCGAGGCGTGGCAGGAGCAGTAGGCAGGAGATGGCACTGGCAAAGGTCTGCAGGTGAGAGCGCACGTGACAGGCTGAACGCAGGAACAGATGGAGTGACAGGGAAACAGGAACCAGGAACAGGGACTAGGGACCGGGTAACGGATAGGACTCAGGAACAGGGACTGGGACCAGGTAACAGATAGGACTCAGGAACAACAGGGGCTGGGCCAAACGCTATGGGAAGCATGTAGAGGCTCCAACACTAAGGACAGGGCATGCTGGGATTTATAGGGGAGTGATTGGGTGCAACTACCAATTAGGAGCGCACTGCCCCTTTAAATCTGAGACAGCCGGCGCGCGCGCGCCCTAGGAGGCGGGGACGCGCGCGCCGGCCGGCACAGCGGGAGACAGGAGCGTGGAGAGGTGAGGCGCCCCCCGGGGCCGAGGTGACAGCAGCGCCGGGTCCCCGACTATGGACACCGGCTGCTGCATAGGGCAGGTAGCGGTCGCGGCGGCGGCCCGGAACGCGGGACGCCGCCGCGGCCGTAACAGTACCCCCCCCCTTTGGCCTCCCCCTCTTTCTTGCCTGCAAATGGCACAGGAAGCCACAAAGTCTTTGACATCTTGGGATAGGCTGGGCCACCAGTAGTGGCGAGAGATCCGTTGGCCGGTCTTACGGACTCCCGGGTGCCCGGCCTCCAACGAGGAATGTCCCCAGTTCAAAATACCTCTTCGAAGCGCAGGGTGAACATGAGTCTTTCCGGGGGGTACTCTCTGAAGAGTGGAGGTGACGACTGGTACTAGGCGATCAGGCGGTATAACGTGGCAAGGGACCTTCTGTAAGTTCTTCCGGTGGTGAGAGGACACGACCTTAGTCTTGGGTACGGGGAGAGGGTACACCTCGGCAGAGAAGGCATCCGCCGAGTCTTGGTCTTCTGCCGGTAGGCCGGATAGAGGCTTGGCCGGGACAGGAAATGACATAATACACTTGGTCTGAGGTGACTTGAGACACTGGTGGGAACAGTCCTGACCCCAACTGAGAATCTCCCCGGTTCTCCAGTCCAGCTGAGGGGCATGTTCTTGTAGCCACGGGAGTCCCAGGAGGACCGCGGGGGAAGAATGGGGCAGGACGTAGAAGGATATCTCTTCTTGATGTAAAGGACCCACCTGGAGGACTAAAGGTGCGGTCTGGTAGTACACACGGTCGGTAAGAATTTCGCCTGTGACCGAGGAGATAGACAGGGGCCTGGCTAGTCGGGTCACGGGTAGCCGCCATCTTTGGACCAATGTTGCCGCAATAAAACTGCCTGCTGACCCAGAATCGAGGAAGGCAGTAGTCTGATGATTTCGTCCTGAGAGAGTCCGGATGGAAACTGGCATAGACAGACTTGGAATGGTGGCATTCACACCTAGGGACACCTGTCCCACCGGACCTAGGTGCGAGCATTTTCCGGATGTTTGGGGACGTAGGGAACATCCCAGCCGGAAGTGATCGGAACCACCGCAATAGAGACAGAGATTCTGCTCCAGGCGCCGGATTCTTTCATCAGGCGTCAGGTGAGCCCGTTCCACCTGCATAGGAATCTCAGGAGAAGGCTGGGACATCGAAAGGTCAGGATTCTGGAAAACCGGCGCCAGCTGGGGGTGGCGACGAGAATGGGTTAGTAAATGTTCATGCCGAACCTCCTCCTCCCTCTCCGAAAAACGAGTATCAACTCGGGTGGCCAGTAGAATGAGTTCGTTCAGGGAGGTAGGCAGGTCTCGGGCAGCGAGCACGTCTCTCACTCGACTAGACAGGCCCTTCTTGAAGGTGGCCAACAGGGCGGCCTCGTTCCAGTCCAATTCAGCTGCCAGGGTGCGGAACTGGATGGCGTAGTCACCGACAGAGGAGCTGCCTTGAGAGAGGTTGAGGAGAGCAGTCTCGGCCGAAGAAGCACGGGCAGGTTCCTCAAAGACGGAGCGAAACTCGAATAGGAAGGCCCGGAGATTGGCAGCCACAGGATCATCACGGTCCCACAGTGGCGTGGCCCAGGCCAGGGCTCTACCCTCTAATAGGCTGATGATGAAAGCCACTTTAGAGCGCTCGGTGGAAAACTGACTACTCAAAAGTTCAATGTGCATGGTGCACTGAGTCAGGAATCCTCTGCACAACTTAGAGTCCCCAGAGTACTTGCTTGGGAGAGCCAGTCGGAGTGAAGAAGCAGCGTCAGGAGATGGTGTGCGCTGGGCAGTAGTCTGCTGCTGTAAGGCGGCAGTGAGTTGCTGGATCTGCTGTGACTGTTTCTGGATTTGTTGAGCCTGTTGCGCGACCACTCTGGCGACGTCACGGAGATCTGGCACCTCGCCGGGATCCATGGTTGGAGCCTACTGTAACGCCTGGAGTAGGGGATCCACTGGACCGGCACCAGCGATGGCACAAACCTCACCAGGGAGCGGAGTCTAAGGGGCCGCTGGTTTTCACCAGAGCCCGCCGCAAGGCGGGATGGACTTGCTGCGGCAGGCGACCCCCAGGTCGCTACCCCTGGCTTGGTTGCTGGTGACGGCAGGCGAGGCGTGGCAGGAGCAGTAGGCAGGAGATGGCACTGGCAAAGGTCTGCAGGTGAGAGCGCACGTGACAGGCTGAACGCAGGAACAGATGGAGTGACAGGGAAACAGGAACCAGGAACAGGGACTAGGGACCGGGTAACGGATAGGACTCAGGAACAGGGACTGGGACCAGGTAACAGATAGGACTCAGGAACAACAGGGGCTGGGCCAAACGCTATGGGAAGCATGTAGAGGCTCCAACACTAAGGACAGGGCATGCTGGGATTTATAGGGGAGTGATTGGGTGCAACTACCAATTAGGAGCGCACTGCCCCTTTAAATCTGAGACAGCCGGCGCGCGCGCGCCCGAGGAGGCGGGGACGCGCGCGCCGGCCGGCACAGCGGGAGACAGGAGCGTGGAGAGGTGAGGCGCCCCCCGGGGCCGAGGTGACAGCAGCGCCGGGTCCCCGACTATGGACACCGGCTGCTGCATAGGGCAGGTAGCGGTCGCGGCGGCGGCCCGGAACGCGGGACGCCGCCGCGGCCGTAACACACTATAAATTAAAAGCTCAACATAATAGTCGAATAGATATTTAACAATACCTTCCAGGTCATCACAGATCATTTCCACCCATCGGAAAGCGAAATGGTTATAACTAGAGATGAGCAAATCTCAACCACGCTTGGGTCCATCTGAACACAAGTGTACGGCATCTGATTACTGGTGGCTGAAGAAGTTGGATGCAGCCCTGAGGCTATCTGAAAAACATGGATATTGTATCTAAGTTTTCCAGGACTCTCAAGGGATGAATCTAACTTCTTCAGCCACCGGTAATCAAATGCCGCACACTTGGGCTCAGACGGACCCATGCATGCTTAACATTTACTCATCTCCAGTTATAACATGTCCCATTGTTGGCGTCCCACCACCACCTATTATTTTACCAATTTGTTTATTTGGCCTAATCCAATGACTCAACTAATCAACTGATCCAATCCAATGACTGGGAAAAATCACAGCGAGAAGATGCCAAGTTCTCCAACAACTTGTGTCCCAACCAATTTTCTTCTATCCCTTCAGTTCTCCTTCCCAGTATTAACTCGTCACAAAAGATCATTCCTTTCCTTTCTGGACTGGGGCCGGTGCAGACTATGTTGTCGAAATTTACATTTCAGGTTAAATATGTGTGAAGAAATAAAAAGGAAGTGAACACGATTCCCATCACCCAAAGCTTCAACCCCTAAGAAAGCCAAATTGTTTCTTGCCCCACGATCCTGGGACACAACGGTTAAGGTGTGGGCATCATGGCATTGAGCTCTTTAATAGACCAATTAACAGTGAGTACAGTCTATTAAGAGCTCCTTCCAGGAACCATATGGTTTGTTTTCATCTATAATATTTTTTAGGAGGTGGGAACGTCTTCCTGGTGCCAATTCTCCCAATTTTCAGCTGACGGCACTTTTTTTTTTCTTAAATGGGGGTGGAGGCCATTGCGCGCTCCACTTCCAAAAGCAGAAAGGAAGCTCTGAGGTTTGTTCTATGGAAAATGTTCCAGGCTCCTGAAACTTGGAGGAAACTTTGTGTCATAAACTACTACCTTATGTTGGTCTCTTAACTCCATCAAAAAATTTCTGATGGAATAAAAAATGGATCATATTTGTAAGAAGAGATGATGGTAAATAATGATTTTGTGGGCATGGGGGAGGGGGCACTATACTGTGACACCCCGCTTCTGCACTGTGACACAGTCAATTTACTTCTAACAACACAGCACATAACCTGAGAACATAAATGAAGCAGTTGGATTGGTTTTCGCCAAGGATGCCCTAAACCCCCCAAAATGTGACCACGCTAGTCCAGAGGGTTACAGGAGGTTTACCAACCCAATCCATTACAGTCTGCCAAACAAGTCAATTTAAGCAGAATAGGCTAACTATGAAATGTGCTGTATGTCCTGCAGGAAGTGGTGTAGTCTTTTTAGTCTGGCACACTGCTCTCTGCTGCCATCTCTGTCCGAGGCAGGAACTGTCCAGAGCAGGAGAGGTTTTCTATGGGGATTTGCTGCTGTTCTGGACAGTTCCTGTGTCAGACTGAAAAGAAAACACCACTTCCTGCAGGACAGACAGCAGCTGATAAGTACTGAAAAACTGGAGATTTTTAAATAGAAGTAAATTACAAATCTATACAACTTTCTGAAACCAGCTGACTTCAAAGAACAAGATTTTCGCTGGAGTAACCCTTTAACTTCAAGGACCAGGACAGATGCTTGGTACGTCCTCTCACTACACAAGGCTGCTAAGATCCCTCCTCGGCTTCCCCCTTCTGTTTCTGTCTTTCATCATTTCTAATTATGAAATTCTAGACTGATATCTGCAATATTCATTTTTACCGAAATCAAGGAAAAAGATGGGAAAGAAAAATTCCATCTGTTCAGGTGGACTGTATGGTTCCGCCAGGACTCTGCTTCGATAGCAAACACAGAGCATCCACACTTCATGCAGTGTTAGGGAGAGGCTCCATGTATTCCCAGACAGATGTCTTCTCCGCTCTACTGCATCCTAATATGGTCACAAGAGAGAGACACCAGCACATGGCAGACTGCCGCTAGTCAATTCACAGCCTGCCCAGACGCTAGCTTTCTATTATTTTCTTTGCTGGGTGAAGAGAACATGTAACTAAAAGCTTAAAGGGTTTGTCCAGAATTAAAAAAAAAAAGACATGACTGCTTTCTTCCAAAAAAAAAACACAACAACATGGTTCTATGGATTGTTTCTGGACTGGTATTTCTTGCTAAACTCTACTGAGCGACTGGAGCTTCAATACCAGACACAGCCTATAAACACAAGTGGCGCTGTTTCCAGGGGGGGGGGAAAGTAAACTGATTTTCTTCTGCTGGAAAACCCTTAAAGGGAACCTGTCACCCCCCGTGCCGGGTTGACAGGCTCCCGACCCCCCGTTAGAGCCCCCTATACTCACCTGATCCCGCCGGGTCCCGCTTCTGGAGATGGTCGGGTGACGGACATCTCAGCCGCTGCAGCCCGACGCACGCGCTGAGAGATGAGTCCAACGCTCATAGAGAATGACGGAGCGCTGGACTCTCCTGTCATTCTCTATGGGTGTTGGACTCATCTCTCAGCGCGCGCCGGGCTGCAGCGGCTGAGATCTCCGTCACCCGACCATCTCCAGAAGCGGGACCCGGCGGGATTAGGTGAGTATAGGGGGCTCTAACGGGGGTCGGGAGCCTGTCACCCCGGCACGGGGGGTGACAGGTTCCCTTTAAGGAGTACGCCAGAGAAAGAAAAATCAACTGGTGCCAGAAAGTTATACAGAATTGTAAATTTTATTAAAAATCTCAAGCCTTCCAGTACTTATCAGCTGCTGTATGTCCTACATGAAGTGGTGTATTCTTTCCAGTGTGACACAGTGCTCTCTGCTGCCACCTCTGTCAATGTCAGGAACTGTATAGAGTAGGAGAGGTTTTCTATGGGGGTTTTCTACTGCTCTGCACAGTTCCTGTCACTGACAGAGGTGGCAGCAGAGAGCACTGTGTCAGACTGGAAAGAATACACCACTTCCTGCAGGACATACAGCAGCTGATAAGTACTGGAAGACTTGAGATTTTTAAATAGAAGTAATTAACAAAACGTGTATAACTTTGTGACATCAGTTGATTCTAAAACATTATTTGCTTGTGGAGTACCCCTTTAAGCAGCTCTGCCTGCCTCTCCCGTAACAGGAATTCCCAGCACGATGAATGTACCATTAGGATTTTTTTTTTACTACCTTGACAGCACCAGCACATTGCCTGGTTCCCACACACTGCACCATTTTCTTCTTGTGCACTGGCCTGGCTCTATGCACTGGAGGAGGGCCCAGCGCCCCCAGTGTAATGATATCCCCTCTCCTCAGTGACGCACCTCTATTAGAATCAAGCAGGGCCATGTCATAGAGGAGAGGGATATGATTACAATGGGGGCGCCGGCTCTGTCTCCAGTCCATAGAGCCAGGCCTGTTCACAAGAAGACAATGGCGTTGAAATTGGGACCCAAGGGGCGATTCGAACAAAAAAAAGACTGCACCACCGGGATGAGAGATCACCACACCAGCCCCGTCAAGGTAGTAAAAAACAAACAAAAAAAAAAAAAACCCTCAGCTATCCTAATAGTACATTGTTTCATCATTGAGTTGGGATCCTATTATAGAGTCTGGCCTCCATTGTAGCTCTTGTAGATCTCCTTGATACTGCCTATTACAAGGCTCGACAACTGTGGGTAACTTGGGATCAGTGGCGTAGCTACCATAGAGGCAGGGTAGGCAGTTGCTATGGGGCCTACGCAGGAGGAGGGGAACTCGGGGGAGAAGGTAAAAGCATGTGTTCTTCTGCTTAACCCCTTATGTACTGCAGTGTGTAAGTGACCCAATGTTTACTTACATGCTGCAACACAAAAGAGGGTTAACAAGCAGAAGACAAAGATCTCTGCTTCACTGTACTGATAACCTCTGACCTCTGTTCTCAGCTGCTGAAATCAAGTAGGAAAGGAAAATGTGCAGAGCTCCATGCAGAGGTCAGGGGTTATCGGTGCACAAACAGTAAAGCATATACACTCACCGGCCACTTTATTAGGTACACCTGTCCAACTGCACGTTACCACTTAATTTCTAATCAGCCAATCACATGGCGGCAACTCAGTGCATTTAGGCATGTAGACATGGTCAAGACAATCTCCTGCAGTTCAAACCGAGCATCAGTATGGGGAAGAAAGGTGATTTGGTGCCTTTGAACGTGGCATGGTTGTTGGTGCCAGAAGGGCTGGTCTGAGTATTTCAGAAACTGCTGATCTACTGGGATTTTCACGCAAAACCATCTCTAGGGTTTACAGAGAATGGTCCGAAAAAGAAAAAAATCCAGTGAGCGGCAGTTCTGTGGGCGGAAATGCCTTGTTGATGCCAGAGGTCAGAGGAGAATGGGCAGACTGGTTTGAGCTGATAGAAAGGCAACAGTGACTCAAATAGCCAACCGTTACAACCAAGGTAGGCAGAAGAGCATCTCTGAACGCACAGTACGTCCAACTTTGAGGCAGATGGGCTACAGCAGCAGAAGACCACACCGGGTGCCACTCCTTTCATCTAAGAACAGGAAACTGAGGCTACAATTTGCACAAGCTCATCGAAATTGGATAGTAGAAGATTGGAAAAACGTTGCCTGGTCTGATGAGTCTCGATTTCTGCTGCGACATTCGGATGGTAGGGTCAGAATTTGGCGTCAACAACATGAAAGCATGGATCCATCCTGCCTTGTATCAACGGTTCAGGCTGGTGGTGGTGGTGTCATGGTGTGGGGAATATTTTCTTGGCACTCTTTGGGCCCCTTGGTACCAATTGAGCATCGTTGCAACGCCACAGCCTACCTGAGTATTGTTGCTGACCATGTCCATCCCTTTATGACCACAATGTACCCAACATCTGATGGCTACTTTCAGCAGGATAATGCGCCATGTCATAAAGCTAGAATCATCTCAGACTGGTTTCTTGAACATGACAATGAGTTCACTGTACTCAAATGGCCTCCACAGTCACCAGATCTCAATCCAATAGAGCATCTTTGGGATGTGGTGGAACGGGAGATTCGCATCATGAATGTGCAGCCGACAAATCTGCGGCAACTGTGTGATGCCATCATGTCAATATGGACCAAAATCTCTGAGGAAGCTTCCAGCACCTTGTTGTATCTATGCCACCAAGAATTGAGGCAGTTCTGAAGGCAAAAGGGGGTCCAACCAGTTACTAGCATGGTGTACCTAATAAAGTGGCCGGTGAGTGTGTATATATATATATGCAGTGCTTTGTGTTGTGCATAGGGGAGGGGGGCCCCTTACAAATTTTTGCTATGGGGCCCCGGTGATCCTAGCTACGCCCCTGCTCGGGATACAGCCCTTTGCTTCCATCATTCATCAGCCACATATCCCCAATTACCACAAGAAAACCAACAATGATTTTTTAGGTAAAACAAAGTGATCAGCTCATCGCTAGTCGAATCACACTGGGCAATACAAGCAAGTAGACGCAGCCATGTTTATGTAGGTGACCTAAGATGAGGAGCCTCTATACCACCTCCCATGCACCAAAGAAGTCAGCACAGAACACAGGGATCCGAATCTTGGCAGATGCATGTCAGCTTATTGCATTGATGTGTCCAAGGAATCATCTAAGATTAAAAGAGCAGCTGACTTTTTCCAAAACAGCGCCACACCTGCGCATGGGTTGTGTCAGGTATTGCAGCTCTATTCTATTGACAATGGGGCCGACCTGCAATACCACACCCTACCTGTGGACAGGTGTGGCACTGTTTATTACAGTTTATTCTGGACCTTGCAGTACTACGCTGTACCCAGTGATTATTACAATGGCATGCTCAGGCTGTAGACGGCTCCATGAGCTCATAGCGTCTCGAGTTTTATTTTTAGCCTTGTCTCCTCCCGTTCTTCTCCCATGCGCTCATAAGGATTGTATCTATAACTTAAAGATGACTTATGCATGGCCGTAATTCCACCCGGTGGTTATTAGTCGTTTTCCAAGATGTATTAATCAAGAGCAGAGAAGACGGCTTTGGAGAAGTGGTCTGCTGAAGCCAGCCCCGTTCTACAGGAGATTTATGTATATACTGTATATGGCACATAGATATAGATAGATGCATTTATATACATATATATTTATATACTGCTCTGCCTCTGTATGTGTCAGTGTTCACTATAGATCTGTCATTTTATTCATGAACCAGGAAGCTCATGATGAACACTGCTATAGTCAAGGTCACGCAATATAAAGAAAAGGATTTACATTCAGAAGCATCTCCCAATATTGTAGGCGAAACTTTATAGTGTCCAGCTGGAAATGACAGCTGCCCCCGGGGTCCATGTTGGCGGGGTGATAAATCCTTCAGGTCACGATCTGATGCCAATGCTTCAATACACAGAACATTGTGTCGCCATAGAAACCAGCAGATGGTCCAGGCTGTCCCGTCTCCCGTATACTATGGCTCTGCATGTAAATGTGGCTGGACATCATAAAGCGTCCTGTTCTATCACATTACAGCAGGGATGGGGAAGCTTCGGCCTTCCAGCTTATGAAAAACTACAACTCCCATCATGCCTGAACAGCCAAATCTAAAGGTTTTTTTTGCAACAGCTGGAGGGTTGAAGGTTCCCCATCCCTGCACTAGAGTATAAGCAGGACCCCCTTTCCTTCAGTTTGGCCATCGCTGATCGCCCCGATAATTTTCAATGCTATGAGATACGCCTTGTACATAATATCAGGAAACCCAAGTCATCCAAATACAGATGTTCCAGAATGACAATAAATCCGCCTTGGACCTATGCCCAGTCAGAGAACAACATATATATATTGAATGCAGACAGCTACATAGAAGTAACTTAAAGGGACTTATATCCAGTACTTGAAAGTGTGGTCCGACCTCCCACACCAACAGCCCACTAGCTTAAAGTGACTCTGTACCCACAATCTGTCCCCCCAAACCACTTGTACAGTCAAATAGCTGCTTTTAATCCAAGATCTGTCCTGGGGTCCGTTCGGCAGGTGATGCAGTTATTGTCCTAAGTGTCTGTGACCTAGGCCTGCACTGCCTCTCCGTCCCTCCTCTCCGCCTTCTTCAGCATTAGGAATGCCCTGGATTCATAATGTGCAGTGTTCAGACAGGAGAAATTCTGCCCAGGGGCTTTCCTAATGATGAAGAGGGCAGGGAGGACGGATGGGGAGGCGGTGCAGGCCTAGGGCACAGACACTCCAGGCCACGCCAATTTGACACAGGGCTGCAAGTTTAAAATTAGTTTTTAAAGACAATAACTGCATCACCTGCTGAACGGACCCCAGGACAGATCTTGGATTAAACAATGAAAGGGTATGTGGCATTTATTGGAGCGCTCTATTCCCAGCTGCATTCATACAGTTACATACTTGCAGCTCATCCCGCTGTGAGTATTTAACCCTGCCCCTTTAACCCTCCACCAACCGAAGCCCGCAGCATGTATTACCTGGTCGGCGCCGCGGCTGCATGTGAGGCTTTCACCTCCTGCTGGTCCCCATGAGCCAATCAGTGGACAGCAGCACTGACTGGCTGAGCGGGACCAATGGGAGTCAGAGCGTGAAATCCGCTGCAAATCCGGTACGTGTGAAGTTACCCTTAAAGTGGTTATCCCCTATGCACAGTAAGTAGCTGATCGGTAGGGTTCTGACTGCCAGTAACGGAGGTTAATTGTCCCCAAATGTATTGAGCAGCAGTGCACCACTGCTCCATTCATTTTCTATGGGACTTCTGAACGTTGCTGAGCAGAGAACTTTCCCACAGTCCCATAGAGAGTGAATGAGTTAAGAGGAGCAGTACTGGGCACGGCCACAATAATATATGGTGCTGTGCAGCAGCCCCTTATAAGCCATACTGTATATATTACATCGTCAGGGGGTCCGTCTCCAGATGTTTGAAGGGGCCTTGGCCTTATGCAAGTGCCACGGCCTCTTCATTCTTTACTTGTGTTTGTCACGTTTGCATTTGTAGCAGAAGTGCAATAAGATGCAGCGCAGCCCTGTTCACATAAATGGAACAACGCCGCAGTACCTTGCACTATTGCAGCAAATAGTACAGCTATGAAGTAAACAATAGAGACTTACCTATAGAGGGTGCATTGTAGTGTGGCCCCTACAAACAGTCAGACCCCCATCAACTATTACAGGCTGGATAACCCCTTCTAATTTTGTCAGTTTTGTCACCCAGCTTTCAAATGTCAAAACAGGTACACTGATTTGTCATGCTGGGTACTGTAGTTCTACAATGACAGAATGCTTAGAGGGAAGAAAATACCTGGCGGACGCACACCCCCCTTCTCCCAATAACTCCTGTTACTAATGGAAACTGTGGCCTGGCTGTGGTTTTCCTGAGGCCCACTTTATAAAGTACCAGCGACTATTCCAGAAGTTTGGGGAAAAGGGGAGGGGGTGGTGGTGACGCATGAGCGTGGGCGACGGCTCCCCGGCCCAGTCTCTGCACGTGGGGTTAAATTACAGTTTCTGAATAATTTCCATAGGTATAGAAGGAGGCTTCAGGCAGCCATGCTGCTTCACAGAGGAGGAAATCCTGATTTATAAGGGCTGGCAAGGCATGGCTGAGCTTCAACTAAATGTTCAGACTGAAAGTCGCCTTCATTTGCCTCTTAAAACCCTCTGCCATGTTATTTTTGAGAGAGAGTGGTGCACTGCGGCCAGATCTGCGTCTACAGAGACAAGCGTTTCTTGCGGTACTGTAGATGCAAATTAAATTCCATCCACTCTATTGAAAAGATGGCAGCTTATCAGAAATCCTCATCCTTTTCTACCTGTAAGCCATGTTCAACATTAAAGGGAAAGGCTTAAAACACCAACAAAAAAAATATACTAACCTTTCCTGCTTCCACCCTTCCCACCGCTGTGCTGACTAGGACCAAATTCCTACACTCTTTTAGAAAATTTTGGGTTAATAGAAGGGGCTTCGGTTTCGAGTGAGCAGAGTGTCTGTCGCTCTGGAGGACCCATCTTGTCCTATATTACACTGACAACTCATTGATTTGAACAGACACTATGTAATGCTTTATTTCTCCTGTGGTGGCGCTGCAGAGAAACTGAACACTATGGGGAGATTTATTATTATTGCGCCTCAGGGGTAGGCCATTGAGAAGGTGCATATTGTGGCCTTCTCTGTGGCAAACACCTTCCGTAACCCACGCTCGCTTGATGGGGGGAAGGGGCGGCATGGAGGAGGCATGGCCTCCTCCCGTGCCTCATTTATCAGGGTTTACATAGGTGTAAATTTTTACGCAAGTCCTGCGCCAAGTACAGGATCCACTGGGTTCACTAAGAGGCGTGCGCCAGTCTTATTAAATGTCCCCCTTAGGCCTTATTCTAATTCTCTAATCCACAGACCCTACATGATGCTGTGCAGTGGACTTGCAGACCTCCCGGCATCATGTATCAGTAAAGTCCAGTGAAGATTTAAACACTTTGGGGGAGATTTATCAAACAAGGTGTAAAGTGAAACTGGCCCAGTTGCCCCTAGCAACCAATCAGATTCCACCTTTCATTCCTCACACACTCGTTTGAAAATGAAAGGTGGAATTTGATTGGTTGCTAGGGGCAACTGAGCCAGTTTCACTATACACCATGCTTGATAAATTTCCCACTTTCTTCTCTCCCAGCATCATACTGATACATGATGCCGGGAGGTCTGCGAGTCCACTGCACGGCTTCAGGCTTCTTAGGGTCTGTGCATTACAGAGGGTAAGATTGACCCTTTACTGTCAATTTTCCTCACATGTTACAGCTGATCGCTGGAGATGTAACTGGAGGACACTTTGTGATCATCCTATCGAACTGTTTGGGTTCTGCAACATTAACCAAACACTCTGTATTTGATTCCCTATATCTGCAAAAGTTAGTCAGATGCCAGGAGTCAAAGGTCGAGCGTTCAGGCTTTAAGAACGTTGCCAAACCCAAACAGTTAAGCTGCACTGTTCAACACTACTTATTGACTTTAATGGGGGCTTTGGCGCTGAACCGTCCTATAATAAATGTTTACCCCACTGGAGTCAATGGTAGTAACACTGCACATGATCAAAAATAGTACTGTGTTTTATGCAGGAAAACAATGCTTCTTTTAGTGATGTGAACATACTCTAAGAGATCAGTACTGCCCATTGGAATAGAGCAATGGAGGTTACTATGCAGGTGTGAACAGGGCCTTACATTGCTGACCTAAAATTACTGATTAATATTGAGCAGACTTGCCATACTGTTTGAGTTTGGCAACCTCGGGAATGCTGGGTGTTGTAGTTTCCCAACAGCTAAAGAATCACAGATTGAAGTAAAAGGCTGTCGGAGCATTCTGGGAGTTGTAGTTTCCCCAGGTCGGAGTAGAAAGCTAAGTGCTGTACAGTGATGGAAGTAGAAACCACAGTTCTGTACTGGGAACACAACATCCGCTTCACCACTAAGCTAAGAACATTGTCCGTCAGAGCTCAGGAGCCAGCCCCCGGGACTGGAGATCTGCTTGTCCAGGAAGAGCCGCAGCTGGAATGATGAGCAGACTGGGATCGGCCGGCAGCAGCGACTTGTAAACATCTGTGGATTCCAGACATATTGGGTAAGGTAGCTGATCCTTCCTTCATGTGCGGTAAAGAAAGCCTCAAACATGCAGACCAAGGTATATGAGCAGGAAAACATACAGCCATATTCTGGGGGGACCACCAACACAGGGCCGGCTCTGGAAGGAGCAGACGCGCACCTGCTGCCTATGTGCTGCCGAGCCCCCAGCTTGCCTTTACTCTTTTACCTTTGTAGACATATTGTCGGTGATTTAGCAAGGAGGGAAACATGGAGAAGTGACCGAACAGTTTGAATATGCCCATATTCCATATAAAACCCGCATGTGCAAAAATTTCCAGGAGGAACAACAGAGGGGTAACAGAATGCAGGGGCACTATATTATGATGTGTCGAACTTGTGACCCTCCAGTTGTTGCACTACTACAATTCCCATCATGTCTAGATGCTGAAGCCAAAGCTTTGGCTGTCCAGGAATTATGGGAATTGTAGTTTTGCAACAGCTGGAGAGCCGCAGGTTTGACACTAAAGCTGTAGTCACAGCTGAGCGCTTCCCTCCATGCTCTCTGTCTATGGGACCAAGATGACCCTATAGACTTGCATTACATCTCGGTAATCCGGTAAAGGGCTAGGGAAGAACACCCTTACCGCTGAGTTCTCAATGGAACTGATCTGCAAAACCACACCCAAACTGTGGACAGGAGTGGCACTATCAAAGGAGAAGCCCAGCAAAAATGTTTTATTAAAGTATTGTATTGCCCCCCAAAAGTTATACAAATCCCCAATATACACTTATTACAGGAAATGCTTATAAAGTGCTTTTTCCCTGCACTTACTACTGCATCAAGGGTTCACTTCCTGGTTAACATGGTGATGTCACTTCCTGGATATCATGGTGATGTCACTTCCTGGATATCATGGTGATGTCACTTCCTGGATAACATGGTGATGTCACTTCCTGGATAACATGGTGATGTCACACCCCGACTCCCAGAGCTGTGTGGGCTGTGGCTGCTGGAGAGGATGATGGCAGAGGGATGCTCAGTGTCCCTCCAGTGCCCTGTGTCCCTCAGTGTCCCCCTGCCATCATCCTCTCCAGCAGCCACAGCCCGCATTTTATCCAGGAAGTGACATCACCAAGTTATCCAGGAAATGACATCACCATGTTATCCAGGAAGTGACATCACCATGTTATCCAGGAAGTGACATAACCATGTTATCCAGGAAGTGACATAACCATGTTATCCAGGAAGTGACATCACCATGTTATCCAGGAAGTGAAGCCTTGATGCAGTAGTAAGTGCAGGAAAAAAAGCACTTTATGTGTATTTCCCATAATAAGTCTATATTGGGGATTTGTATAACCTTTGGGGGGGCAATACATTACTTAAATAAAAATTTTCACTGGACTTTTTCTCCTTTCGCTCCTTTAATGGAAAAAAGCGGATATGTTTTTTCAAAGCCTGGACAATCCCTTTAAAAGGGTTATCCCAAGGTAAGATGGGTAATAATGTGCAGGGCGGCTCCATTCACTGTCAGTGTAATTTATGGGCAACAGCACACAGTGGGAGTGGGGGTGGGGGGCGTTACTTATGCTTGACCACTGCTCCCTTACCTGTGACCAGTTGGGGTCCCAGCTGTAGTACCCTCACCAGTCCTATGCTGAGGATAGGTAAACTTGTAATGAGAAGAGCAGTAAAGGTGGGCATGTACATTAGCATACATTGTATCATGTTATTCTGTAGCCCACTCATTTAATGGGCATAAATCATCCTTATGACGAGTTCCCTTTAAGAACTGCAACTATAAGGCATACAGAGGGGTGCTACAAATCTGTTTCTCTTCTCCACACCTGTATGTGACATTAACATATGACATCTGCTCTCCTCCCAAGCTCCACAGATCCCTCGCATGTCGGCAGGAAGGATTACATCACAGTCGGCATTCTTCACAGTCACTGCCACCAGCACGGATGTGTCCAGCGACTGGTCCGGGGAAGGCAGTTCAGTGCACGGTGGTGTACAGCGCTGTGGAATATGTTGGCGCCATACAGATTAAAGGACATAGGGAAACAAAAAAAGTCTATGAAATTTGGTCTGGAATCTGTAATGATCTTCTCAAAGACATCTTCTGGGGATTCTTTACTGTATATACTGTGTAATTATATTATCCTAAAACTGGATAAATGACTAACTATACAGATAATTTAGGGGCTGCCCATTTTTTAGGGTGGGTTCACACATACAGGATCTGCAGGATCACAAGTTGTCCTATTTATGAGACCTATTTATGAGACCTGCAAGAAAGCCCAGCAGTAAGTATTCAATTACCCTACAGCACCACAGCAGGGAAAATGAAGTATTACATGATGTCAGGTTGGCCATCCTAATTAAATGGGTAATCCAACATTTTTTTTTTTTCAAGTCAACTGCTGTAAGAAAGTTATATAGATTTGTCATATATTTCTATTTAAAAATCTCAAGACTTCGAGTACTTATCAGCTGCTGCATGTCCTGCAGGAAAAGGTGTATTCTTTCCAGTCTGATACAGTGCTCTCTGCTGCCACCTCTGTCTGTGTCAGGAACTGTCCAGAACCCGCATTCCGACGACAGAATTGGGCCGCCCATAGAATGGTGTCTATGGAGCCAGTGGAAAGACGCAAGGCCAAGAACGGGTACGAGCTACGGAATCCGCCGTAAATTCTCAGCTCGGGTTCCGTAGTGTGAGAGAGAGAGAAAGAGTAAAATGCCTATTATAAGGCTATTTCAGACATTAAAGGAGTTGTTCACTTTTAGAAATCCTTTCTGTTAGACAGATCCCCAAAAAATAAGCTAATCAAAAGTTGCACTACTAACTAACACTACTTGGATCCAGAGTGATCTGCGTCAGCCTTTTTGATTGCCCAGTACGAAGTGTTCAATTATGCAACAGCACCACTACAGGGGAAATGGTGTATTACATGGTGTCATTAGTAATCAATGGCTATCCAAGTGATAATGGGTCCTCCAAAGTGGGAATAAAGGTTAATTAGTTCCAAATCCTTTGCCCTTAGGGCCCTATTCCACCGGACGATTATTGTTCGCATAATCGTTAACGATTAACGATCTCAAACGACCGCTATTGAGAAAGACCTAAAAACGTTCACTCATTTCCATGGAACGATAATTGTTACTTATAATCGTTTTTGCGATCGTTTTTCCTTCACTATTGCGTTCGTATCTACTGCGAACGACCGATCGACGTCTTATTCAATGCGAACGATTTGCCAACGTTTTGCGAACGAGCAACGATAAAAATAGGTCCAGGTCTTATAAAGAGATCAACGATTTCTCGTTCGGTCGTTAATCGTTAACTGCATTTCAACCGAACGATTATCGTTTAGATTCGAACGATTTAACGATAATCTGAACGATAATCGTCCGGTGGAATAGGGCCCTTAGAGGGTATTTGAAAACTGTGGGATCTTCCCCTTTATTTTGCACCAGTAACCATTATCTGTCATCTCCAGGATATACCCAGGACACCCCACTATATAAAGCTTCAGCCTCAAGGACAAACACTGACACAAGAGACAAAGTATAAAGTGACCTCGTCTCTGTCACCTGACGAAAATCAAAATATATCGCCAATGATTAACTCTCCGCTCTCCCGAGGACGGTTTCGTTTACCAGTCTCTCTAGACAACCAAGAGGCATCAATGGGCAAAACTGCACGCTGCTTGGGAAGAGGACATCAATCGAGGTCTAAAAGATTGGTCTCTTAAGAACTTATCACAGGTAACAGGGATCCAAATTGTCTTACTGTGTGTCTGTCCAACTCAAAACTATGCACAGAACGTGAATAGGCCGGTAGCAGGGATTCTGAGAAAGAGGAGGGCCCACTCCAGCTCAGGGGCCCACCGGGGAATTCCCCGGTCCCACAGTGGACCAATCCGAGCCTGGAGCCAATGGACCTAAAACTCTGCAATTGGCACCAAACTTATTTCTTGGTTCTTACTTTATACTATAATTATTTGGCCACTAAAAAACTCAGATTGGCTCTTGCACTGCTTTAAATGGCTCACATTTGGCCCATGAATGGTTTTATGGCCCCCCAGGACCTTTATTTCACTAAATATTAGCAGGACAGTTATAGTATATAGTTCTGTCAAAAATTTACATTTATTCATGTAAATCACGGCTCATTATAAACCAAGTAGTCAAATGGGCGGTCCTACTCAGTGACTAACAGTTCTTTGTATAGGTGTGCTTATAGACAGCGTTCTCAGTGACTCATTGGGACCACGTACTTGACTACTTTGCTCATTCTGGGCTAAGTAATAATGTTAGTGGCACAACTCAGTGATTGATATCTCTCTCTTTATGCACAACGAGCTGTCAATCACTGAGCAGGACCGCCCACCTGACTACATAGCCCAGAACA
Organism: Dendropsophus ebraccatus; assembly: GCF_027789765.1. Lineage (NCBI taxonomy): Eukaryota > Metazoa > Chordata > Amphibia > Anura > Hylidae > Dendropsophus > Dendropsophus ebraccatus. The sequence goes on along the minus strand of NC_091462.1, from coordinate 99,795,560 downwards.
AGCAGAGATTTACATGAATTAAAGTTACCCTGGAACTTTCCTGCTCTATACCATGATGTCTATAGATTGAACAATGATGGTTCCCTTTAAGACACACTTCAAACCAATAAGGATTATACAAAGCGCAGGACCCGATTTTTGGTAGAAAGGAAGAGAAATGTAATACTGCAGTGCTATGTCATATATGAATAATTCCCCTATACAGTGCCAACATTGTCTATATAATACTGCCATAGGGTGGGTTCAGACTGGAATCCGCGCAGATAATTTCCAACGGATTCCGGTGCTAGTACCCGTTCATGGCCATAGACCATAGACACCATTCTATGCACTGGCGGATTCCGCATTCCGCAGAAAGAATTGACATGTCAATTATTTCGCCGGATAGCGGAATCGCCCCGCCCATAGAATGGTGTCTATGGAGTAGACGGAAAGGCGCGCGGCCGTGAGTGCATACTAGCGACGGAATCTGCCGGAATTTATCTGCCACCGATATAGTACCACAGTGCTATGTAAGGCTCATATATTGATACTATACAAATCCCAAATAATTCCACAGCTACACTATAGGCGGGGTCAGTACCACACAGAAACTGATGACAAGTGTGGACATCCCCTTTAACAACCCTCAGAATAGAAAGTAATAAAGTGTAATGATACCAGGTGGGCACATGCAAAAATGTGCCGATAGATTTACCCTTAAAATACAAGAAATTTATTTTTTGCTGAAATCAATAGCCCAAGCGATTTTAAGAAACTTTGTAATTTGGTTTATTAGGCAAATATGCCATTATCTGCATTTAAAAAAACGTCCCCCCCCCCTCTTCTTTCTCATCCACTGCTCATTATCATGAAATCTCGACTGTTTTACATCACTCGGGCCCTGTGTAACCTATGGAGAGGGCAGGGGGGAGGAGGGAGATTAGTCGGCAGCAGAGAGCACAGAACAAAGGATTACACAGTGGGAGCTGTATGAAAGCCGGTATTCAGAGGTCAGAGAGGTCAGTGCTGAAGTCAGAGGAGAGAGCCTGGTGATGTAGCTGTAAATTAACTCTTTGTTGTTTTTCGGCTGATAAACCCAATTACAAAGTTTCTTAAAGTTGCCGGTACTACTGATTTCTGCGAAAAAATATTTAACGACAGTCACACTTTAAAGTAACCCTGTCCACATAATACCACATGGAGTCTCTCTCCTCCCGCACCCCCTGCTGTCATTTTCTCAGCATTATAAAGAGTCCATAATAAATCTTGTTTCAATTATGGTCTTACAATGTACCAGCGGGAGTAATGGAAAGAGTCTGACGTCATCCGACAATGAAGCGGATGAATGGACAATGAAGCGGACAAACACAAAAATAGTTTTATGGCGTTTCCCTAATAACTTTATTGCACAGGGACGGGGAACCTGCGGCCCTCCAGCTGTTACTATACTACAATTCCCATCATAAGTTCGCTTCATGGTCTAAGACAGTGTTCCCCAACATGTGGCTGCACAACTGTTGCAAAACTACAACTCCCAAAAGCGGTTATGGAATGGTGGGAGTTGTAACTAGATGGCTGCTCCATCACACTGGCTGCACTGCATACAGCAAGCCAACACACTACACATATACTGATAACAGTGAACCAAACTGTCTCTCTAAGACATCCAGCTTTAGACTTAAAGGAGTACTCTTGAGAGAATTTTTCAAATCAACTGGTGTCAGAAAGTTATACAGAGTTGTAAATTACTTCTATTTTATTTATTTTTTTTAAATCTTCCATTACTTATAAGCTGCTTTATGTCCTGCAGGAAGTGATGTATTCTTTTCAGTCTGACAAAGTGCTCTCTGCTGCCACCTCTGCCCATGTCAGGAACTGTCCAGAGCAGGAGAGGTTTTCTATGAGGATTTGCTATTGCTCTGGACAGTTCCTGACATGGACAGAGGTGGCAGCATAGAACACTGCGTCAAACTCGAAAGAACACACCACTTCCTGCAGGATATACAGCAGCTGATAAGTATTGGAAGACTTGAGATTTTTAAGTAGAAGTAATTTACAACTCTATGCAACTTTCTAACCGCAGTTGATTTGAAAAAAAAAATTTCACCAGAGTACCCCTTTAAAGTCATCTAATTCCTGAGATCATCTGATCGCTGCAGGTTTGGGTTCAGTAACTCAGGGAAGTTGATGGTGACCATGCAATTTCCCTGCAGAGGCCACTACAGGGCAAATGCAGTATTACATCTAGCATTGTGATACACAGATGGGCCAGATCCTCCACCGGAGTAAAGGCAAATCTGTCTCACTTGTGGAGTGGGGAAGGGTCATGAGACAATCATGTCTTCTCAGTTTTCTCCGTTTGCTGTCAGTGAATTGAATCATCCTTGTCCATAGGTTTAAGGGTATCTAGAGAAGTGAAAGACGCACTCAGGTTTAGATAAGGATTCCATGGATGAACCTTTAAGCTTTGAGCTGTCACTTTAAATATATCCCTACATAAATCAAGGAAAAAATATGCAGATTTTTCCTATTATCCATAACATAATTATTAATATTGAGAGGCCGCAGAAAGGTCCGCACCTCAACGTTGGCCAAGACCAGAAGAAAAACACATTTTACAGACAGCCAACATTCAGCAGATGTGCGGTCATCAGCCAAGCTACACACTCAAGACACGCTGATCCAGAGCAAACCTGGTGAGCTGTCCTAGAGTAAGGGAGAAATGATCAAAGGGGGTCCCAAACACAGAAGGGACTAAAAGGGGGAGATAACCCTGTCAGGTCCCAACTGGGAAATAGGAAGCGAGTCACAGAGAAGTAACCTGTAGCCATTCCTACAATGATTCAGACTTTGTTGAGTCATATTGATGACTACCCAGACTTCCTAGAGCAGTAGGGTCCTTTATACATACACTGTAAGACCCCCATAGCATTGCCACAGAAGATTAGGAGACATCTCATATACTGATGTACAGGAAGCCATGGCACCACATACAATGTGAGAATCTGGTATGTCACAGATTTCTGGCATGGATCTGCAATCGGATTTTCAACTAAAATCTACTGTGTGAACCTACCCTTAAACCCCCTCACAAAGTTATCCCCTACCCTATACAGCCTAGCATCTTGCTCCAACCTGGAAGACCCCATTAAAGAGACGCTGTCCTATCTAACGGCCCTATTCCATGACACATTTATCGTTCGTATAATCGTTAACGATAAACGATCCAAACAACCGATATTGCGAAAGACCTGAAATCGTTCGACCCATTTACATGGAACGATAATCGTAATTTATGATCGTTCTTGCGGTCGTCTTGTCGTCACTATTGCGTTCGTCACTACTGCGAACGACCATACGACATCTTATTCAATGCAAACGATTTGCGAACGAGCAACGATAAAAATAGGTCCAGGTCTTATTAAACGATCAACAATTTCTCGTTCGGTCGTTAATCGTTAACTGCTATTCTAACGAACGATTATCGTTTAGATTCGAACGATTTAACAATAATCTGAACGATAATCGTCCCATGGAATAGGGCCCTAAGGGTGGCATAAACTAGTGACAGAGAAGCTGAACCGAATGATTTATCACTTACATTTTTCTGTGCAGCTAATCCAGAGATCTCCTCCTGAATAACATGGACAATAAGTAGTCCTCTCCATTATGTGCATGAGCCCAGTAGTCCTGGATATTCATGAGAAGCAGAAAACTTCGCCCACCAGCTGCTGATTGGCATTTATATATCCATACTGTGTATAGGCAGCAGCTGGAGGACAGGGGGGAGGGGTATGGCAAGAATCCTATTCTCCTGCATATTAGGAGAACGGCTGAACAAAATGATGTAAGTAATACACCGATCTGTTCAGCATTTCTAACACTAGTTTATGCTGCCCTCATTTAAGGAAGCATAAACCTAGTGACAGATTCCCTTTAAGGATCAATTCACTGACCTGAACACTGGGGGTTTGGAACAATTCATTTTTTTGTATGACAAACTGAAGGAAGGTTTATAACATTATGGAAGATCACCTTATAGGATGTTGATGCACTATGATCAGAAGTGATCAATAACTCTCTATATAGGTTATAATTTTTTTGTATTGTACTAGAATCTCATCCTATTATTTTGTCCCTGCCTGAACCCTATTCATAATCTGATCGGATCCCTTATTTATAAAAGCTCATATTAAAAAGCTAAGAAACTCTAAAAAGGAGACACCTATCAGAGCTCAGGCCTCTCCACCCATTCCAGACACCCAGAGTGTCCACCTCCCAGCAGAATGTAATACTATATTAACATTGAAATGGTTAAACACGATCCTACGCCTTGTTCTGCTGCTCCCCGGACCACACCTTGATCCAAGAACATTTCAGGACCCGTAAGCCAAAAATCTGTGCAAAGTGGTTTCCAAATTGGTTAGCTTGTATGACCAGCCCGGAGTATCCCTTCATGATCCCTCCTCGCTGAGAATATCCCACGCTCACAGCTTTATTTATCTATATTTACACCATTCACACTTGAATTCCAGAGTCATCGTCCCATGACAGCCCGGAGGAGCATGACTATAACCCGTCTGATCCAGCGGTCAGCCTTAAAGGACATCGATTACCAAGGAGAACTGTAATACAGAGTACCCTCACAATGTGCCCTGATGAAGGCCTCGGCAAGGTTGTGTATGCTGGTTGCTTCAAGACCATATCCATGAGTCTACACCGCCATTATGGAGAGATATATGAGCCTTCTGATTGGCCAAGAGACACCTACAATGTCTGACATCATATGGGACTGAACTTATAGGCCATATGTCATCTACAAATTTAAAGGAATTATCCCGGCTTACAAAAACATGGGGTCTGACATCATATGGGACTGAACTTATAGGCCCCATGTCATCTACAAATTTAAAGGAATCATCCTGGTTTACAAAAACATGGGGTCTGACATCATATGGGACTGAACCTATAGGCCTCATGTCATCTACAAATTTAAAGGGGTTACCCGGGCTTACAAAAACATGTTGGCATTCTTCCAGAAACAGTGCCACTTCTCAGTTGGATGAGGTTGTGAATCTCAGTTCCATTAAAGTTAATGGGAGTTAAATTGTAATACCACACACAACCTGAGGACAGCGGTGGAGCTGTGTTTTTTCCAAGCATGGATAACCACTTTAAAGTGAGATATATATATATATATATATATATATACATATATATATAGCTATAAGTTAATGGTTGCACTTTAGTTCCACTGAAATAAACAGCAGCATAGGAAGTCTCAGATTTTTCTGGCCACAGAATATGTAACCCTGATCTATGAATTGTCGGGGTGCCATCATATTAGTAAGATCTGGATCTATAGATCCCTATCTATCCCTCACATATTGCTGTGAGAACTAATGACTTTAGGCTGGACTTCCCCTTTAAATACAGCTGATTACAATATCGTTGTTAGTGCCTGAAAATGTGTCTTTAAAGAGGCACTGGCGTGATTTTTAAGAAAATCAACAGGGGTTGGGATGTAAGCAGTTTTGCAATATATTTCTTCCTTATGTTTTCTATGTTTAAATCAACATTATACATATGGCCACTAGGTGTTTCTCTTCCTGTAAAAATGTGGTCCATTCTCCCTCCATGCCAATGTTTGGTCTTTTTTCTCTTAAAAAAAAAAAAGAGACCAAACACAGGAAGCCCCCTGTCTTCACACAAGGAAAGACACCTGTTCATCACGCAGGTTGTATATCAGCTGAGGGCAATGCATGCCTACCAGGAGACAATGCTCTTTGTTGTGCAACAATTCAGTCAGTATAATGTCACTGTTTGGTTACAGAGGTTTTGGTGCTGTGTGATAGGAGAGCTGACCATTCAATACGAGCACCCTTAGGTTTCTCTGCTGCTGAATGTGCATGTGCAGCAGTTGTACACCTGTGCAGTGAGCTAGCTCTCAGGAATGGCTGTCAATCAATACCAAGCCATATCTGAGAGTGCACAAAGGACAGGGACTTCCTGTGTTTGGTCTCTTTTTTGAAGAGAAAAAAAGACCAAATATAGTCATGGAGGAAGCAAGGACTGCAGTTTCATAGAAAGGTAGACACCTAATGGGCATATGTAAAATTTAAACATAGAAATTTTAAAAATAAATAAACTTAAAAAGCCTGCTGCTCCCTGATGTGTCTTCTTGAAAATACAAATAAAGAATCTAAAAAAAAAAAAAAAGCCTGCTTGGAGCTGGACAAGTGTTCACTGTGCATGTGTCCAGCTGCTGCGTATACACATTCAGTAGCAGAGAATCCTGGGGATGCTCGCATTGTAGGGTCAGCTCTCTTGTCAGACAACACCAAAACCTTTGTAACAACACAGTGACATCATACTGACTGAATTGTTGCATAACAGAGAGCATTTTCTCCTGGTAAGCTGCAGAGCTGATAATAGATTATTTAGCAAAAGTTAATTGTCCTCAGCTTATATACAACCTGCATGATGAACAGGTGTCTTTCCTTGGGTAAGTAGAAAAGGACTGGGACTTCCTGTGTTTGGTCTCTTTTTTTATTACAGAGAAAAGACTGAATTTCAGCACGGAGAGAGCATGGACCCTATTTTGACAAGAAGGGAGACACCTAGTGGCCATATCTATAACATTGATTTATACAGAGAAAACATAAAAAAGAAATAGATTATATTGCAAAACTGCTTACGATCACAACCCCTGTTCATTTCTTTAAAATCGTGACAGTGTCTCTTTAATAGAGATAAGTCATAAATGATAATCCCAGACGGGTCCAAGAATGGAATATGCCTGCTTGTGATCCAGCGGCTATGGGAAGACGGCGCTTAATTTCATCATAATTAGCAGTTTCGTCTTTCGAGCCAAGATTTCTGACACTGGACAGAAACTGCTCGAAGAAATGAAGAAAAATGACAGTGAAGCAGAATTTGATCCATCCCCTTACAATACGCCGCTCTGTTCTGTCCTCCCTTTTCCTATTGACGATCCCTCAAATTGACGTTCTGGGCAAGAGATGAGAAATTCTACTTAGTAAATGGACGGGGGAATTAAAAATTTTTTTAAATAATATAGCAGTGAGTAGTTCTCAAAGTCAGGCCATGAAGATGAAGAGTTAGAAGACTTAAAGGGGTACTCCAGCAAAAAGCTTTTTCCAAGTAATTGAAACACATTACAAAGTTATATAACTCTGTAATATGCTTCAATCACCTATCTGCCCCCTCCCCTATCTTTTCCCCCCTCAATCCCCCACCAGGAAGTGACGTAAACTTATTCTTATCTAATGACTGTTGACCCCAGGCTGCTCTGTGGCAGCCATTTTGTGACAATGACATCATCAAGAAGTGGGTTTAAGCCCTGTTAAGCCAGCCTCCTTTTGTCAGATGACACAGGTTGCTCAGCTCTGATTGGCTGAACAAGCTGTAAGCCATCTAACAGTTTTACAGAGTCAGTTAGACATCACAGGAGACAAAGTGCATCATGGGAAAGCCCAAACCAGGAAGCAAATAAAAAAATGAAGACACAAACTGGAGGTTCAGGAACCTGCAAACAGTGGGAAATTCAAATAGAGACAGACTCAGAAGGGATAGTAAGTGTGAAAACTATGTTTAATTGATTGATTTTTTTATTATCAGCGCTGGAGTACCCCTTTAAAGGGTAATTCCACCCAAAAAGTAAGAAATATACAATGGGCGAATCGGCAATAGTCCTTATATATGGTCTTCTTCATAGTCTTGGAATAGGACATCAAGAAGCTGTGATAATTCCTCTAAATGGACGTCTCTCCAGCTCAAGGAGTTGTTGTCCTAGACAAGAAGAAGACAACCATTTTGGGCCTCTAACATCTATTAGGTGAGGTCTGGAGGGGCAGTATGTTTGGGATTGTTGCTTTACCATTGACATGAATGGGCCAAGAGAAAATATTTCCAAAAACAACTAAAATGTTTCCATATGCGTGGATCGAAATCTTGAAAAACTTGGGAGTTGGTTCTCACCAGCCTTCGTGAGGAATACTAAGTGGAATCCGGGCCGGATGTCAAATTCTGAATGGAAGAAGGAATATCATGTTATGTAACTCTATGAGCGTCGGCATCGAAGGGGGGGGGGGGGGGTATGTTCCATTTTAAAAAAATTACATGGCGGTTTTGCTAAGTATGGCCTATGGTAAGGGTATGGCTTACCCAAACAGATTGTTAGATAGTCTATTAGGGTACCCTATTAGATGTCTCCATAATACAATATCTCATAGAGTGCAGCTACTATTCCTGCAGATTCCCATACACACCCCTGCTTGGCTCAGCATGTGCAATGGGGAAAAGAGAGGAAGCCGCAGCCAGACTCTTCTAACTCTGTCCTATCTCTGACATCAACAAAAGGAGGCTGCTAAAATTCAACTTTCCAGATGCTTCTCCATCAAACAGATGGCCCCTTACAAAGGCACCGGACCTGCCGATTTCATGGCTAATGCCTAGGTCTACCCTGACAAATGATGCTGAGTGAGAAAAATCAGGCATGTTGGATTTCAACTGCCCCATCCTTTTGTTTTTGGTGATATAAGCCACTGACAAAGCAATGAGGCAGATGCTTACCCTCTTCTATGCATTAAGAAAACATAAACACTTAGCTAAGTTCATGTATATGGGGTGAAAGGGAGGGATGGCTTTTGACTGACAGGTATTGAAGATGTAAGGACACCTTCAGACCATCAACCTGTCCCGCAGGAATTGATGAATTCATATGACTTTTCTACAATTTATAAGGGGTTCTTAAAGGGGTACTCCAGCGAAAAGCTTTTTCCCAGTAATTGAAACACATTACAAAGTTATATAACTTTGTAATATGCTTCAATCACCTATCTGCCCCCCTTCCCTATGTTTTCCCCCCACAATCCCCCACCAGGAAGTGAAGTAAACTCATTCTTACCTAATGAGTGTTGACCCCAGGAAGCCATTTTGTGACTATGATATCATCAAGAGGGAGGCGGGTCTAAGCCCTGTTAAGCCAGCCTCCCTTTGTCAGATAACTTGAGTTGCTCAGCTCTGATTCTCTGAACAAGATGTAAGCCATCTAACAGTTTTACAGAGTCAGTTAGACATCACAGGACACAAAGTGCATCATGGGAAACCCCAAACCAGGAAGTGAAGAAAAAATGAAGACACCAACTAGAGCTTCAGGGACCTGCAAATAGCGGGAAGTCAAACGGAGACAGACTCAGCAGGGATGGTAAATGTAAAAACTATGTTTGATCGTTTTTGGGGTTTTTTTTATCAGTGGCGGAGTACCCCTTTAATTTTTGCTATCAATTAAGGAAAAAACTTTTTACACGTCAAGAGTGTTCAAGCCATCAATTGTCTTAAGGAGCTAAAAGAAGTGCATGGCGGAGTGCTCCTCCTACTGTGCCATAGAGGGTGGGGTGCACTGAGCTAAGGAAAGAAGAACTTGGCCACACTTCTCCTGACTGTACGAGGGACTAAACACCCATCCCAAACCCCAACCAATCAAGTATTGAGCACCATCTAATGCTTCATTTGGCCTGTGGTGGCACTGTGGAGATAGTAAACACTTGCTGTCCGGTCTTTTGCAGATTAAAGGGGTTATTGAGCATTGGAAAAACATGGCCGCTTTCATCCAGAGACAGCACCCCTCTTGTCTCCAGTTTGGGTGTGGTTTACAATTAAGCTCCATTCACTTCAATGGAAATGAGTGGTGCTGTCTCTACAAGAAAGTGGCCTTGTTTTTATAACACTGGATAACCCTGCTGATGGCTAGGGGTTTTTTTTAGCATTTTTAACCAAAAAATTATTGACCAAATTGGAAATAATTTGACTTCTACACCCATCACCTTCCACTGTTCAGTTTTACAATAAAAAAAAAAAACACACCACAGCGCCTCCTAGGGGTAGACCTGCTATAGTGACCCATGATATATCCATCTACTGATGCTACTTTGCAGGTGCCCATGGTGGCTCAGCGCACTCCATTGGATGTAGTGGAGGTGCATCTCACCAGGTCATCTACCTCTAATATACAACAGCAATACCGCGTTCTTTTCCATACTGTGCGTCTCTCTCACATAAACATCAGACTATTGTGTTACATAAGTTCACAGCACATTCAGAACACATTGCAGCATGTTATTCCATGTAGTTGGCAGGTGTTTACCATCAGCGCTTCCAAGATAGCTCCAAATTTATAGTCTCGACACCTCTTCACTCTCTGGTTCAATTGGCCAAATTACATGAGAAACCACTTTCCATCCAAGATTACGGCCTTACTGACATATCGCCTTTTCCATCTGGATACCATATACTTTACCCACCATCAATACCAAATGTGACCCCTTCCCTAGCAACAATAGATATTGTGAGCTACTGGGGCACTTAGAAAGTTTGGTGCAGAATTAGGGATCAAATCCCTTTGGTATCATCAGATGTAATGCAAAAATCACATATGCGGAGTATTGTATGGTCACATTCAGGCATGGAGAGGTCAAAGTGCGGCCCTGGTACTGCTGTGTAACATCTGGGCATAGAGGTGTCACAGGGAAGCATTGTGATGTAGCAGTTTGGCATTACAATGTCACATTTAAAGGGGTACTCTGGCAAAAATCTTTTTCTTTCAAATCAACTGGTTTCAGAAAGTTTTATAGATTTGTAATTTACTTCTATTTAAAAATCTGAAGTCTTCCAGTACTTATCAGCTGCTGTATGTCATGCAGGAAGTAATGTATTCTCTCCAGTCTGACACAGTGCTCTCTGCTGCCACCTCTGTTCATGACAGGAACTGTCCAGAGCAACAGCATATCCCCATAGAAAACCTCTCCTGCTCTAGACAGTTCCTGTCATGGACAGAGGTGGCAGCAGAGAGCACTGTATTAGAATGGAAAGAATACACCACTTCCTGCAGGACATACAGCAACTGAAAGACTTTAGATTTTTAAACAGAAGTAAATTACAAATCTATATAACTTTCTGAAACCAACTGATTTAAAAGAAAAAGATTTTCGCCGGAGTACCCCTTTAACCAGTGTGATGTCACATGCAGTACTGCCAAGGCAAAGTCAGGTGTTCTGTTGTCACAGTGAAGGATTGTGATTCCAGATTGGGACACTTATGTCATATACTGGCCTTGTGATGTCACAGCTATTTATCGTGATGTCAGTCGGGTAATCTGATGTCACGGTGGATAACTGTAATGTCAGATTCATTCATTGTGGTATTACATTTAGGCAGTATGAGGTAACAGTTAGATATCACATCATGCTTGGGGGTCTACAGGTAATCCAAATCTACGTATATATAGTTATCTCTCTCTCTCTCTCTCTCTCTCTATATATATATATATATATATATATATATATATATATATATATATATATATATATACACACACACACATAGCCAGCTCAACCACCCAGACAGATGTACCATGGGGGCTCATGTGATCCCATCATACTTTGTGCCTTTAATATTTACCCAGGTACCCACTAGATTATTCCATCTAATAGGCCATCTTGTGGCTACCAATATCAAATAAAGGATCCCTCATGAGCCAACAGTAAAGACAACTTTACGGCTGCTGAATGGATCAGGAAAAGGAGGTCAGAGTGCAACATTTTCTATTATTATCTTCCAAAAAGGCAATCTGCACCATGTAACTGGATTGTCAAAGAAGATTTCCGTCCTTGGGTGCTACTAATGTGGAAGCCACAGCTCCATTCCTTGTGTAGTGGCCGTGCAGGGTTACTGCAGTTTAGCTCCCGTTCACTTTACCAGTTTTATTGAGATAAAGCTTTGAGGGGTATTTCCCTCTTATAAAGTGGTGGTTTATTACTAAAATTTGCCATCCCTTTATGTCTGGTAAAGGCTAACCTCTGGGACCTCCACCGATCCTGAGAATAAAGAGGATGCGGCACTGACTGAGTACATCACCTTCTTAGTTTTCCGTGCTTAGTGGCGCCTCCTGCGACCTGGAAGGGCAGGAAACTGTAGCTGATCCCATTCATTAACATGAAGATGTGCTGCAGGTCCCCGCTCAGTGGGTGGCCAGAGGCCCCATACAATGACATCAGGGAACAACACTTATCTAGTTCCACAGCCCCTTCATTCTCAGGATCAGTGGGGGTTCCATTCCTAGATGTGGATTTAAAGTGTCACTGTCGTTTCATTTTTTATTTTATTTTTTGCAGAAATCAATAGTACAGGCAATTTTAAGAAACTTTGTAATTGGGTTTATTAGGCAAATATGCCATTATCTGCATTCAAAAAGACTTTCCCCAGGTCCCTCCCCCTCCTCTCTCTCACTCACTGCTCATTATCAGGAAATCTCGACTCTTTTACATCAATCAGGCCCTGTCTGTTCTATGGAGAGGGGAGGAGGGAGGAGGGAGATTAGTCGGCAGCAGAGAACAGAGAATAAAGGATTACACAGGGGGAACTGTATGATAGCCGGTATTCAGAGGTCAGAGAGGTCAGTGCTGACCTCAGAAGAGATAGCACGGTGTAGCTGTAAATTAACTCTTTGTTGTCCTGTTTTGGTGCCTCAGCTCCCTCCACCTCTCCCCACTCCGTAGAGAACAATGAAGACGGGGGGAGAGCTTCAAACTGCTTTTTCATGATAAAAATGCATTTTTCGGCTAATAAACCCAATTACAAAGTTTCTTAATATTGCCTGTACTATTGATTTCTGCAAAAAAAAAAATTAAACGAAAGTGGCACTTTAAGGAAATTTGCTGTATAAATCAATTCTCATTTCTACTAATACTTTCTACTAATACTAATAATAGACTGAAACGAAGAAACAACATGGCCGCCTCCTTTCTATTAAGTCCCAGGGAGAGGTTATGGTGGGGTTGTCCCATGTCTGCCGTGGCTTTGCTATACCCGCAGGCGTCTGAAGCTTTACTTTAAGATGTTACATAAGATCTGCGTCCTGTGTGAACACCCAGCGTAGCGCTCGGCTCTCTCCTGGTACTGGTTTACAGCTCCCAGCTGTGAGATCTGCAGCTCTTTCCTTCGATGCACATTTACACATAGTTCACATTCCACCCCAAAGTTACCATGGCAAAAACTCGCCTGGATAAAACGGTTCCTACATTTGTGTTTTCTTTTTTTTTCTTTTCCAAAGAGAAAAAAAAAAAAAACATGAAAAAGTGAAGAGTTTACAGGGACTCTATAAATCATTGTACCGTGTAACATTATGCAACCTTGTAATATATTTCGCGTTGCAATTCTCCACCATTTTTAAGACCTCTGCTTGCTGTCACTTAAAGGGGTTATCCAGGATTAGAAAACAAAGCGGCTTCCTTCTAATAACAGCGTCACATCTGTCCTTAGCTTATGTGCGTCATTACAGTTCAGCTCTATTCAATTCAAAGAAACTCAGCTGCAATACTGCTCACAAACTGAAGACAAGTATGGCGCTCTTTCTGGAAAAAAAGCAGCTAGGTTGTCTTTTTATCCTGAATAAGCCATTTAAAGGGGTATTACGCACAAATATAACTTTTGATGTGTTGCTGCCCAAGGTAAGAGTAACAATTCACTCCATACTTATCATTATCTATTCAGCCTCCTTCCCCCAGTTCTCAGCTGCTGCTTTCTGCCAAAAACACAAATATCTGTGTGTGAGCTGTTCTCTCTGTCTCCTCCTCCCCCCCCCCCCCCTCTCTTCTGAGATGGGTGATGTAAACAGGTCTTTGGCAGGCTGTCTCAGCAACATTGTAGCAACTTTGTAATGCTGAGAGGATTAATCCCAGTGAGTTCATCAGCAACTTGATCTAAGATTTACCCTCCCAGCATTACAAAGAACCTACAAAGTTGCAGATAAAGCCTGCCAGGGACTTGTTTACATCAGCCATCTCGGAAGGGAAGGAAGAGACAGAGAAAAAGACTCATACGTGTTTTTTTTGTCTCTTCAGCAGAAAGCAGCAGCTCAGAACGGGGGAAGGAGACTGAATAGATAATAAGTATGGAAGGAATTGTTACATGGAATTGTCACCATGGGCAGCAATAAATTAAAAGTTATGTTTGAGAGGAATAATCCTTTAAAGAGGTTACTGTAAAATTAAAGGTTATTACCTACTCACAAGATAGGTCATCTAATCGATGATCATGGTAAAGGAAGGTCCCTCGTCTCCTGAGTGAGTGCTCGGCCTATGCTCCATTCACTTTTTATAGGACTGCTGAAGAAAGTAAAGTAAAGCTCAGCTAAGTTCAGAAGTCCCATAGAGAGTGAATGGAGCGGAAGTATTCACTCTGGGGACGAGGGACCTAAGTCATCATGATTACTGGGGTCCCAGTGGTTTCTAGTTACTCATTCTCCTGGCTTGGAATAATCCCTTTAAGAGGAATATTCTTATCTACATCCAGAGACTGTACATATGATGGTGTATCCAGTCTAGATAATCCTCAGTGACCTAATCTGTCTGGCCTCCAGGCTGATACACTGTAACAAACAACCAGCATCACTAATAACGTGTCTAACTCACAATAGATACAAATGTAATAAATCTTTAATGGCTGAATAAACGGACACCACAGAAAAACCCCAATGGACTCCATTATAGCTGGTATCTGACATGTAATAGATCCGGGAATACACAAACTCTGGTGGGAGGTAAGTTATTTAGATTTGTAATTTACTTAAAAATCTCAAGTCTTCCAGTACTTATCAGCTGCTGTATGTCCTACAGGAAGTGGTGTATTTTATCCAGTCTGAGACAAGTTCTCTGCTGCCACCTCTGTCCATGTCAGGAACTGTCCAGAGCAGGAGAGATTTTCCATGGGGATTTGCTACTGCTCTGGACAAGTGATATGAAAGAATTTTTCGTGCCAAAGTACCCCGTTAAAAAAAAAATAAAACAATGTGATTCCCCTCTAACAAATTACTATATCCTTACAGCAGGGAAGAGGAACCTGCGGTCCTCCAGCTGTTGAAAAACTACAATTCCCATCATGCCTGGAAGGCTAAAGCGAAGGCTTTCCAGGCCTTCCCTGCCTTAAAGGGATTGTGTTACCAGCAGTCATCTTTACACTAGGGCTACACAGAGACTTTGGCCACAACATGGGTC
This sequence comes from Dendropsophus ebraccatus, assembly GCF_027789765.1. Lineage (NCBI taxonomy): Eukaryota > Metazoa > Chordata > Amphibia > Anura > Hylidae > Dendropsophus > Dendropsophus ebraccatus. The sequence goes on along the minus strand of NC_091462.1, from coordinate 99,780,504 downwards.
AGGTGACCAAAGTTCACTGTATCATTGGGGTCACATAGCAAGTCCATCTTGAATGGATTTCTGGTGATTGCCTGGCCCCTCGCAAACCCTTTGAGTTTTATAAGCTGTGGCCCTATAAACTGTGTCGCAGAAATAGTCACCATGAAGCCATAGCCTTATGGTACTTTTACACGGTGCGATAATTCGCCCGATCGCACGATTAACGATTTTGAATGAACAATGTTTTTTTTATAACGATCAGCGTTTAGACGGAGCGATACATCGTACGGAAAATTCGCTATGCGATCGTTTAAGCCTATCTCACACATAGGTGAAATCGCTGAAAGAATGTTGACACGGAACGATCTGCGAATTTTTTGCGAACGATCAACGATGATTTGAGAACATGTTGAAAGATCAAAATGAACGATTTTTTGCTCGTCGTTCGATCGTTCGCTGCGTTTACACGTGCGATTATCGTTCGAATTTGACAGTTATCGTGAAAAAACGAACGATCAATCGTCCCGTGTGAAAGGACCATTAGGACCCTATTCCACCGGACGATTATCGTTTGCATAATTGTTAACGATTAACGATCTCACATGTAACACAGACACGGGGACACCGTAAGCGACTCACGTAACACACACCATCCTTGTTGCCCATAGCAACCAATCACAGCTCAGCTTACATTTCTGAAACTGCTCTGGAAAAATGAACGCTGAGCTGTGATTGGTTGCTATGGGCAACAAAGCCAAGTTTAATGAACTTGTTGCCTGGGTTGTGTTTTTATCATTCTTATCTAGGGGGCGCAGTGGCTCTCGGCAAAGAAAGACCAAAATGGTGGATGGAAGATGGCTTTCCATTGATGCTCTCCCCTCTTTGAACCCTTTGTCACATGACTCGCTGCCCTGCAGTCCTGACACATATGAATAAACAAGGATACTGTTACTGTGACTGGCACAGTGTATGCCAACCTAGCCAATGCAATGGCATCTACTAATTCAACCCCGACAGGACATCATACAGATGGTGAAATGTAGGTGAAACGATTAACGACTAACGATAAACGATCGCAAACGAGATTGTTTATCGTTAACTTGAAATTGTTCACCATATTACACAGAACGATAGTCGTTAAGTTACGATCGTTACTATGATCGTTATTGTGATCGTAACTATCATCGTTTATTCCTTCTGATCCCAGAGAAACAATGAACAATGCGCTATTACACTGAACGTTTAGTGAAAAAATGCGGAACTTGAGCGAACGAATTTAGGTTTACCTAAGGGCCCTATTCCACCGGACGATTATCGTTGAGATTATTGTTAAATCGTTCGAATCTAAACGATAATCGTTCGGCTGAAATGCAGTTAACGACCGAACGAGAAATCGTTGATCGCTTTATAAGACCTGAACCTATTTTTATCGTTGCTCACTCGCAAAAAGTTCGCATTGAATAAGACTTCGTTCGTTCGTTCGGTCGTTCGCAGTAGATACGAAAGCAATAGAGAAGAGATAGTAAAGAAAAAACGATCACAAATAACGATTATCATTCCATGGAAATGAGTAAACGTTTTCAGGTCTTTCGCAATAGCGGTCGTTTGAGATCGTTAATAGTTAACGATTATGCGAACGATAATGGTCCCGTGTAATAGGACCCTCATGTAGGTTGACCATACTGATGGTTTCCTAGTGAGCCCACATAAGGGGGGGGGGGCGGTGGCAGTGACTGATCGCTCTCTGATCTCACTTCTTCCCTGGCTTCAGATTGAGTCTGAATTTGTAAAATGAGCAACAACAGGATATAAACAGGAAGTCCCATGCGACTATTACACGGCCGGACGTCGGGAATCAAGACCCTATAAAAATACAGAGTACTGAGCAAGCGATGAAATACTCAATGAGGTGGTATGTAAGGCAAACTGGCAGAAAACTGGCACAGAAATCAGACTGGCACCTAACGCAGGAGTCTTACTGGTGGGTGTACGAGAGACAGAATGCCCAGAATGGTATACAGCACCTTCTGTGTTACTATAACCATGTACATGCTGACTTTTCCAGAGATATGCTGTTCTATTTGTATCTATGGCTGGGCTATGCCATGCAATGCCCATTGTAGATTGGCACCTTGAAGTCCATAGCAAGCAATGGTACCTATATATACTCCGCAACATTGACCACTGATTTCTATTGGGGTGTGTAGGTTATTGTGCCATGAGGACCTGTGGTCCCATACCATTAGCTGCAGCCTATGGCTAGACCCATCTATTATGTAACTCACTGCCAGTCTGGGGGCGGCCATTTTATCCAGCAGAATGGCCAGAATGCTATGCAGCACCTTATGTGATTCTGTGTGACTATAACTAAGCGTCTATGTACATGGCGACTTTTCCAAGGATATGCTCTTCTTTTTGTATCTATGGCTGGGCTATGACTCTGCCATGCAATGCCCATTGTAGATTGGGCAAATGCCGATAGCAAGCAATGGTACCTCTAAATATTCTGCAACACTGACCACTCATTTCTATTGGAGTGTGTAATGCCGGGTTTACACAGAACGATAATTTGCCCAATCAAACGATTAACGATTTTGAAGCAATGATTTGGTTTTTATAACGATCAGCGTTTAGACGCAGAAAAATCGTTAGAAGATTTGTAAGAAAAATCGTTATTGCGATCGTTTTTAAAATCGCTTAAGCCCATCTTTTACATAGGGAAAATCTTTGAAATCTTTGACTGTTTACACGAAGCGATCTGCGAATTTTTAGCCACTGACGAGCGATGATTTAAGAACATGTTGAAAGATCAAAATAAACGATTTTTTACTCATCGCTTGATCTTTTGCTGGGTTTACACGGAACGATTATCGCTCAATGCGATCGTTAACGCGAAAATTCGCCCGATAATCGTTCCGTGTAAACCCAGCATAAGGGTCCATTTACACAGAAAGATTATCTGACAGATTATCTGCCAAAGATTTGAAGCCAAAGCCAGGAATGGATTTGAGAAGAGGGGAAATCTCAGGCTTTCCTTTATGACCTGATCTTTGTTTATAGTCTGTTCCTGGCTTTGGCTTCAAATCTTTGGCAGATGATCTGTCAGATAATCTTTCTGTGTAAACGTAGCTTTAGATACTGTGCCATGAGGCCCTGCAGCCTCATGTGTCTGCTCCCATACCATTAGCTGCAGCCTCAGGCCAGACCCATCTATTATGTAACTTACTGCCAGTCTGGGGGCTGCCATTTTACCCAGCAGAATGCCCGGCTCTATGGGATGTGCAGTCAGTAATAACTACAGCTAATGATACTGTATCACTAAAGCAGTATTCCCCAATCCATGGCTCTCCAGGTGCTATAAAACCACAACTCCCATCATGCCCTGACAGCCATGCCAAAGCAGTATTCCCCAACATATGGCCTTCCAACTGTTCTAAGAGTACAAATCCCATCATGCCCTTACAGCCTCCCCAAAGCTGTTGCAAAACTACAACTCCCATCATGCCTTGACAGCCATGCCAAAGTTGTATTCCCAAACTCTTCAGCTATTATAAGAGTACAAATCCCATCATTCCCTTACAGCAGGGATGGGTAACCTTCGGCCCCCCAGCTGTTGCAAAACTACAATTCCCATCATGCCTGGACAGCCAAAGCTTTGGCTGGCCATGCATGATGGGAGTTGTAGTTTTGCAACAACTGGAGGGCCAAAGTTTCCCTACCCCTGCCTTACAGCCCCCCCCCCCCCAAAGATGTTGAAAAACTACAACCCCCATCAACCTATGGCCTTCCAACTATAACCCCACCATGCTCTTATAGCCTCCCCAAAGATGTTGAAAAACTACAACCCCCATCATACCCTGGCAGCCTTCCTAAAGCAGAATTCCTCAACATGTGGCTCTTCAGCTATAGATTACAACTCCCATCATGCCCTGGCAGCCTTCTTAAAGCAGTGTTCCCTAACATGTGGCTCTCCAGCTGCTGCAACACTACAACTTCCATCATGCATCAGCAGTATTCCAGGACTTGTTGCTCTCCAACCATTGAACACTACAACTCCCACCATACCCTGACATCCAGCAGGCCTGATGTGAATTGTAGTGTCACAGGGTTGGAGACGGCTGCACTGAAGGGTTAAATATTATGTCATTCAATCTGAATAAACTGTAACACTGCTGACCATAAACATTACACAGGAACAAAAGAAAAAGTTTAAAAAAAAAAAAAAAAAAAAAGTTTGACAAAAGTTTCTAAAAGTTTGCAGTTGGCCCCCAGGTCACGTGATGCCACCGAGGGTCCAAGGTTATGGGGGTATGGGAAGTTTGGCATACTCACAGCACTGTGACACTGGCAGGGACGGTCTCCAGCTCCAGCAGCCCCGCACCAGAGCAGTTCACCAGGCAGGAGTCGTTGGCACAGGTACAGTTACCCGGGCATGGTTGGCACCATCCCGCTGCTGCCCCCGATCCGAGCCCCAGCAAGAGCCCAGCAGCGAGAAGGAAGAAGAGGGGGCAGAGCTGCAGTCCCAGCACAGGGGGGGAGGCGCCATCTTTTCTTCTTAGGGCTTCAGCCTGGGCATTTCCAAAATGCATAGCTTACTCACATCGCATGGGATCCCCTGCTGCCCCCCACAGCGTGCAACCCTGGAGAAGCCCACGATCCCGAGCCCCGCTGTCCCGATCCCGGCTCTCAGCTGCAGGGATCTCCTCCGAGCTGCCTCTGTGTGTGGCTCGCTCTGCCTTTCTCTGTCCTGTAAGGGAGGGAGCATGCAGTACTCCACGGGCGGCTCTAGATGGCGCTGGAGAGAATGGCCGAGCCACACTCCATCCTGATGTCATTTACCTGTAGAGCCTGTAGGGGGCGCCAAGAATAAATCTTCTTTTGTTCAAGAAGACAGACTACATAATATAATAACTATGCAGGTCTGGATATTTATAGCCTTATTTGACTTTGGGTTTCTACTAAGCCTTAAAGCACCTAATAATGACATAACAGGGTGAAATATTACCCCACCATGACACATCTTCTTCTGTAATAAGATTCTGCTGCGCCCTTTATATCTGCCCATTGAACTCCCTCCATTTATCGTTTTGGGTCATTGTAAGGGCCCTATTCCACCGGACGATTATCGTTAGCATAATCGTTAACGATTAACGATCTCAAACGACCGCTATTGCGACAGACCTGAAAACGTTCACTCATTTCCATGGAACGATAATCGTTACTTATGATCGTAATTGCGATCGTTTCTTCTTCCGTATGTCTTCGCTTTTGCGTTCGTATCTATTGCGAACGACCGAACGATGTCTTATTCAATGCGAACGATTTGCGAACGTTTTGCGAACGAGCAACGATAAAAATAGGTCCAGGTCTTATAAAGCGATCAACGATTTCTCGTTCGGTCGTTAATCGTTACTGCATTTCAACCGAACGATTATCGTTTAGATTCGAACGATTTAACGATAATCTGAACGATAATCGTCCAGTGGAATAGGGCCCTAAATCTCCATCTCTACCTGGGCACCTCTGTTGTATTAGTCTCATCTGTCGGAGGGGCCACCGGCCGGATACTGCACCTTGGCCGGGACCTTCAGATGAAAGGCCAAACTGTGCTCTCAGGTAAAGGAACCTAGATATAGCTCTGATATAAAGTATGATTCATAATCATTCACATTACTTACTTTTCGGGGGTTCGGAGCTTCTGGACCCTAATGTAAAATATATACAAGGGTTCCTTACAACTGGCCGTACATGGAAGAAGAAGCCCCTGGTCCATCTAATCTGCCCTTTTAGTATTTCCCTTCTTATTATCTTAGGATAGATATATGTGTATCCCAGGCGGTTTACATTCAGTTATTGTAGATTTACCAACCACATCTGCTGGAAGTTTGTTCCAAGCATCTACTACTCTTTTAGTATAGTAATATTTTCTTGTGCTGTTTCTGAGAGATGGCAGCCTGGCTGACAGCTACAGTACATGTATCTATCACAATACCCTCATACACATGCATGCTTTGGGCCATGAGTTTTTTCTCCAGATCCCATCCCATACACATGCATGCTCATTTTGCTGACAGCTATCTATCCCAACCCCTACGCGTCTACAGTCGTTTGGCCAACAGCTGTCTTTGTGAACCCCCCATACGCATGCATGCTTGCTTGACTGACAGCTATTTTTCTTAAACCCCCCCCCCCTATACATATGCATGCATGTTTGACTGTCAGCTATTTCTCCAGGCCCCCTTATACATGCACGCTCATTTGTCGGACAGCTATCTCTCCAGGCCCCCGTACACATGCACGCTCATTTGTCGGACAGCTATCTCTCCAGGCCCCCGTACACATGCACGCTCATTTGTCGGACAGCTATCTCTGCAGGCCCCCGTATACATGCACGCTCATTTGTCGGACAGCTATCTCTCCAGGCCCCCGTACACATGCACGCTCATTTGTCGGACAGCTATCTCTCCAGGCCCCCGTACACATGCACGCTCATTAGTCGGACAGCTATCTCTCCAGGCCCCCGTACACATACACACTCATTTGTCGGACAGCTATCTCTCCAGGCCCCCGTACACATGCACGCTCATTTGTCGGACAGCTATCTCTGCAGGCCCCCGTACACATGCACGCTTATTTGTCGGACAGCTATCTCTGCAGGCCCTCGTACACATGCACGCTCATTTGTCGGACAGCTATCTCTGCAGGCCCTCGTACACATGCACGCTCATTTGTCGGACAGCTATCTCTCCAGGCCCCCGTACACATGCACGCTCATTTGTCGGACAGCTATCTCTGCAGGCCCTCGTACACATGCACGCTCATTTGTCGGACAGCTATCTCTCCAGGCCCCCGTACACATGCACGCTCATTTGTCGGACAGCTATCTCTCCAGGCCCCCGTACACATGCACGCTCATTTGTCGGACAGCTATCTCTCCAGGCCCCCGTACACATGCACGCTCATTTGTCGGACAGCTATCTCTCCAGGCCCCCGTACACATGCACGCTCATTTGTCGGACAGCTATCTCTGCAGGCCCTCGTACACATGCACGCTCATTTGTCGGACAGCTATCTCTCCAGTCCCCCGTACACATGCACGCTCATTTGTCGGACAGCTATCTCTGCAGGCCCTCGTACACATGCACACTCATTTGTCGGACAGCTATCTCTCCAGGCCCCCGTATACATGCACGCTCATTTGTCGGACAGCTATCTCTGCAGGCCCTCGTACACATGCACGCTCATTTGTCGGACAGCTATCTCTGCAGGCCCTCGTACACATGCACGCTCATTTGTCGGACAGCTATCTCTGCAGGCCCTCGTACACATGCACACTCATTTGTCGGACAGCTATCTCTGCAGGCCCTCGTACACATACACGCTCATTTGTCGGACAGCTATCTCTCCAGGCACCCGTACACATGCACGCTCATTTGTCGGACAGCTATCTCTCCAGGCCCCCGTACACATGCACGCTCATTTGTCGGACAGCTATCTCTGCAGGCCCTCGTACACATGCACGCTCATTTGTCGGACAGCTATCTCTGCAGGCCCTCGTACACATGCACGCTCATTTGTCGGACAGCTATCTCTGCAGGCCCTCGTACACATGCACACTCATTTGTCGGACAGCTATCTCTGCAGGCCCTCGTACACATACACGCTCATTTGTCGGACAGCTATCTCTCCAGGCACCCGTACACATGCACGCTCATTTGTCGGACAGCTATCTCTCCAGGCACCCGTACACATGCACGCTCATTTGTCGGACAGCTATCTCTCCAGGCACCCGTACACATGCACGCTCATTTGTCGGACAGCTATCTCTCCAGGCCCCCGTACACATGCACGCTCATTTGTCGGACAGTTATCTCTCCAGGCCCCGTATACATGCACGCTTATTTGTCGGACAGCTATCTCTCCAGGCCCCCGTACACATACACACTCATTTGTCGGACAGCTATCTCTCCAGGCCCCCGTACACATGCACGCTCATTTGTCGGACAGCTATCTCTCCAGTCCCCCATACACATGCACACTCATTTGTCGGACAGCTATCTCTCCAGGCCCCCGTACACATGCACGCTCATTTGTCGGACAGCTATCTCTCCAGTCCCCCATACACATGCACGCTCATTTGTCGGACAGCTATCTCTGCAGGCCCTCGTACACATGCACGCTCATTTGTCGGACAGCTATCTCTGCAGGCCCCCGTATACATGCACGCTCATTTGTCGAACAGCTATCTCTCCAGGCCCCCGTACACATGCACGCTCATTTGTCGGACAGCTATCTCACCACATTTCCCCATACATATTTCTGCCATGCGTCACATATCCCTGCTCATTTGGCTGACAGTAATCTCTCCCAATGCCCCATACCCATGCATGCTCACCTGCTGACATCTGTTTCCCAATCCCCCCATACACATCCATGCTTTTTGATTTGCCCGCTGTCTTTTCCGATCCCCCATATATATACACACTCATTTGTCCAGCAGCTACCTCTCCTGATCCCTCCATATACATGCACTCTCGGCATGTGTTTTGAATGAGGACTAGGGATAAGGTGCACATGACGCCCCTGTATCTCTGCTATTCCCCCCATTGGGGTGCACACTCCTTCAGGCAGCCAACCACTATCTCAGGAAGCCCCTGTGTATTTCAGATTCACCATACACAACCAGCTTATTACATGCCATTTGTAGTATATGGCACTGCTGCCCTTTTGTGTGGCACAGGGATCTAGGGGCCACTTACATTTATTACACATTGTGCCACTCATACATTGCCATAAAGCAGTGCTGCACAACCTGTGGCTCTCCAGATGCTGCAAAACTACAACTCCCCCAATGGGAGCTGCCTTGGCATGGTGAGGGTTGTAGTTTCATCATTTATATTTCATTCCGAGAGAGTTTCCATTGCTCAGTTCATATTTCAGTAGGCTACATACCAGACAGGAGAAGTCATGTAATAGAAAGAATTCAGCTAGCACCTTTACAGCCAAATCTCTGGATAATCCTGTGCTAGTCATTACTCATCTCCAATTTGGAACATTAGGGGGCAGTATTAGAGAAGGAGCCGCCAACTTCACAGACTGACAAGTACCTTCGCCGTGAGCTGACCAGCTGTTGTCCTGGATAGTGGAGGGAAGAAATACAACGCAAGAGTTTCCCTTATTACCATAAAATTCCCTAAGAGGGTATCTATGAATTATCCAAACCAGTTCAAAGGGGGACTTCAGTATAATTTTATTTTTCTTTCAACTGATGTCAGAAAGTTATATAGATTTGTAATTTACCTCTATTTAAAAAACTTCCCATGCTTATCAGCTGCTGTATGTCCTGCAGGAAGTGTTGTATTCTCTCCAGTCTGACACAGTGCTCTCTGCTGCCACCTCTGACCGTGTCTGCAACTGTGCAGAGCAGGAGAGGTTTTCTATGGGGATTTGCTGCTGCTCTGGACAGTTCCTGACATGGACAGAGGTGGCAGCAGAGAGCACTGTTTCAGACTGGAAAGAATACACCACTTCCTGCAGGATATACAGCAGCTGATAAGTACTGGAAGATCGTAGATTTGAAAATAAAAGTAATTTACAAATTAATATAGCTTTGTGAAACCAGTTGATTTTAAAGAATCACTGAAGTACCCCTTTAAATAACAGGAAATCAGAATTGCAGTCACTAGCCTAGTCTAGTTTAAAGGTTTTTTTTTTTCATTTTGAATGGAAAGTAAAGAAACGTTCTCATATATTTTAGGAGGAATGTTTTAAGTTATTAGGTTATTCAGATTTAGAAAAACATAGCCGGTTTCTTCAAGAAACAGTGCCACACTTGTCCTCAGTTTGTGTGTGGTATTGCAGCCTAGGGCTAATGTTCAGACACGCCATAAAGAATGATGGACTGCTGGCTACGTATGCATAGTTCACGCCATGCATTCCTGGGTTAATTTTCCCTTTGTCCTCATGATTGGTGGGGGGCCCAGAGGTCAGACCCCCACTATCAACATGAGGATTAGGATACCTTTATAGAAAGCTCTGTTAGAAAGGTGCCTTGACAATAAGCTGATCACGCAACACTGCCCATGCTGGAACTCCAGAAGATCAGCTTTTACCTATGGAGAATCCTAACAATAAGTGTTCTGTTTCCCAGCAGCGCCTCCACAGGAGAAATGAAGCATTACACAGAGCTCATTTATATCAACAGGTTGTCAGTTTGTTGCAGGACAGGACAGGTCCTCCAGAGCGGGAGACACTCTTTATAACCACTGTTCACTTTGAGATGAGGATCCTACAACCCTCCATGATTAATTCTCTAATAGGGTATATGCAAATCGGCTTTGTAAAGTGGACAACCCCTTTAATTTCCAGCTCCCTCTTCCTTTCCTTACTACTATGCATCAGCACAGGTAAACACTACAAGTAAACAGAAACGTCTCAGCCGGTTAATGATGATGTGACAAGGACAGAGGTGACTGAGCTGCTGCAGCACCCCGGAGCCGATCAGTTATTAACCAGCCTCACAACTTCCTTGTCAGTGCAGATTCTGTGCCAGTTACATATTCACTTCCCTGTCATATGACCAGTCCATTCATTCCTCTGGTGAGAAGAGGCCTGGCCCACCCCCCTTCCGCCCCCAAATTACTCTCTGTTATCAATCCCCTGATATCATTTAGCACATCATGTCGGTAGGATCTGAGCACTGGGACATCCACCAATGTCAGTAAAGTGCATGGTCCATCCAGCACTAAAGGGGTTGTCCAGCGAAAATCTTTTTCTTTTAAATCAACTGGTGTCAGAAAGTTATATAGATTTGTAATTTATTTCTATTAAAAAATCTTAAGTCTTCCAGTACTTATCAGCTGCCGTATGTCCTGCAGGAAATGTTGTTTTCTTTTCAGTCTGAGACAGTGCATAGAAAACCTCTCCTGCTCTGGACAGTCATCAGAGAGCACTGTCTCAGACTGAAAATGAAACACTTCCTGCAGGATATACAGCAGCTGATAAATACTGGAAGACTTGAGATTTTTTAAAAAGAAGTAAATTACAACTCTGTATAACTTTCTTACACCGGTTGATGTGAAAGAAAAAGATTTTTGCTGGACAACCCCTTTAAGATGTGGCCGCCACTCCAATTATAGCAACAGGATCTGCTCTCATATGTTGCTAGGAAAAGATTAGGAAAATCTGTGGTAAGGGGTTCCCTACATTGGACAACTCCTATTTGTTAGATAAGATGATTGTAAAGTGTCCTCCTGCTAGGAGCCCTAATTGGTAGAAAGATCTATCTGTAAGGGCCCTATTACACGAGACAATTATCGTGTGAAAAATCGTTCAAATTTAAACGATAATCGTTCTGTGTAATTGAAGCAAACGATCGAAAAATCATTCGTATGTCGTTGATCGTTGATTTAGATCTGGACCTAAAATTATCGTTATTCGTTCGCTGTAATTCCACATTCGTTCGCTCAAGTTCCGCATTTTTTCACTAATCGTTCGGTGTAATAACAATAACGATTGTAGTAGCGATCGTAACTAACGACCATCGTTCTGTGTAATATGGTGAACGATTTCAGGTTAACAATAAACAATCTAGTTTGCGATCGTTTATCGTTAAAAATCGCTCCATGTAATAGGACCCTAAGTGTTCAGTTTCCCTACAGCTCCACCACAGGGGAAATAAAGCATTACAGGGTGCACATTCAATAAGGAATCAGGTTTTCTATACTGGATAACCTCTCTTACATAGGGGTGGTCCCTGAGTCAGGATCATCCAGACTGGAAATTATCGGGGTGTAACACATGAACAGGCTTTTGATATCAGTAGAAACAATGAATTGCTTCATTTGCCCTGTGGAGGCGCTGCAGAGAAATTAAACACTTACCGACAGGTTTTTTTGCACAGATTACAGCTGATCGCTGGGGGGCTGGAGTGATGAGAACATTGCGGTAAGCATATTGTCAGACATAAAGACATTGCCTAAATCCGAGAACCTTTATATTAGTGCCAGGATCCATCCTTTGCCATGTCTACTGAATGGATAATCTCCTCGGAAAGAAAATTGCCATCACTTATGCTGCGTTTACACGTAACGATTATCGTGCAAATTTGCGCGATAACGGTCGAATTCGAACGATAATCGTACGTGTAAACGCAGCGAACGATCGAACGACGCACGATAAATCGTACATTTTGATCTTTCCTCAGGTCATCAAATCGTCGTTCATCGTACGGAAAAAATTCGCAAATCGTTCCGTGTGAACAGATGTTCAACGATTTAACCAATGTGTGAGATAGGCTTAAATGATCGCAAAACGATCGCAGTGCGAATATTCGTACGATATATCGTACCATCTAAACGCTGATCGTTATAAAAAAAAAATCGTAAATCCAACATCGCTAATCGTACGATCGGGCCAATAATCGTTACGTGTAAACGCAGCAATATATGCAATTGCTGTTTTTTCACATTTTTTTTTTTTTCTCCATGTAGATCACAAAATATTGCAGTACATGTGCTGACATCTAGTGGCCAAAATGACACACTACAGACTGGTGGGGAAAAACTTTTGCATTTTTCAAATAGAGAATTGACAAAACAATATAGCGCCAACATACGCAATAGACAGTAACAGAAGGGCAAAGGCCCAACAATTTAGTTCCTGACAAGAGTAGAGAGGAATATGTGTGTGGGGGGGGGGGGGGCAGAGGGTGAAGAGAAAAGAACAAAAGAAGAGAGAAGGAATGTTTTAAATTCAATAGTTTCAGTAAATTGGTCCCAGTAGAACCAGGTTTAAAAAAATCGGTTGTCCCTGTAATATAATTGAGCCGTGAGGTCTTCCATGCTCCGGGTGTTTTCGACCTCGTGCAACCACACAGCTATGGGAGAAGGACCTGGATACCGCGTTGACCAGGTGATAGACAGAGTGCGGAAGGACGGTATGATGTAATTGGGATGTCTGAGACATGGAGGAGGAAAAAAATCTGGAGAGAAGGGTGATCTGTGAAGGTGGAGACCAAGCGCCATAGCTACTTTCAGAATAGGACCAGTTTTGTATGTAGAAGTTCCTCCAATACATTGGCGGGCCTCAGGAAAGGTCCTATGAATGTGTGAAGGAACACAGTACCATTTAGAGAGCACCCTGTAACCGACCTGTTACAAGCGGGAAGAGATAGATGAATAGTGGGTGAGAGTGAGCACCCTCACTACCTATGCTGCTCATAGGGAGAGACAGAGGTCACTTCCCCAGGCAGCTAGGTATGGGGCGGGGGGTAGGTTGCCCTGGTAGGGAGCCCAATATGGCATATAGGAGGGAGAGAGAATTGTGGAGAGGACCTTTATGCCCCATCTCACGTACTGTTCCTTGTGCCCCTGTCTCCCATACCGCTGCTTATACCCACTTTCAATCCACTCAGAGACTGCTCCTTATATGTTTTTCACTCTCGCAGACAGCTCTTTATGTCCCACATATTTCCCTCACAGACAGCTCCTTATGTCCCACATATTTCCCTCACAGACAGCTCCTTATGTCCCACATATTTCCCTCACAGACAGCTTCTTATGTCTCAGATCTTTCCCTCACAGACAGCTTTTCATACCCTCTCTCTCTCTCACACAGGCAGGTCCATATGCCCCCTATCTTTCTCTCACAGACAGCTTCTTATGCCCCCTATCTTTCTCTCACAGACAGCTTTTTATGCTCCCCATCTCTCCCTCACAGACAGCTCCCTATACCCTCCATCTCTCCCTCACAAACAGCTCATTATACCCCTTATCGCTCCCTCACAGACAGCTTTCTATTTCCCCCCATTTCTCCATCACAGACAGCTTCTTATGCTCCCAATATCTCCCTCACAGACAGCCTCTTATGCCCCTATCTCTCCATCACCGACTGCTCCTTTGCCTCCCCATCTCTCCCTCACAGACAGCTTCTTATACCCCCATCTTCTTCTCAAACACAAATCATACCCCCCATCTCCCCCTCACAGATGGCTCTTTATGCCCCCCATCTCTGCAATTCAGACAGCTCCTTATACCCCATCTCTCCCTCACACACAACTCCTTAAGCTCATAGTCACAGACTGCTTTTCATGCCCCCTCCCTCCCAGACAGCTCCCTATACCCCTCATGTCTCCCTGACAGACAGCTTCTTATGCTCCCAATCTCACCCTCAAAGGCAGCGTCATATGCCCCCATCTCTCCATCACAAACTGCTTCTTATGCCTCCCAATGTCTCCCTCACAGACAGCTCCTTATGCTCCCCATCCCTCCCTCACAGACAGCTCCTTATGCTCCCCATGTCTCCCTCACAGACAGCTCCTTATGACCCCCATCTCTCCCCCACAGACAGCTCCTTATGCTCCCCATCTCTCTCTCAAAGACAGCTCCTTATCCCTTATCTCTCCCTCACAGACAGCTCCTTATGCTCCCCATCTCTCCCTCACAGACAGCTCCGTATTCCTCTTCTCTCCCTCACAGACAGCTCCGTATCCCCCTTCTCTCCCTCACAGACAGCTCCTTGTCACCCATCTCTCCCTCACAGACAACTCCTTATCATCTTTCTCTCCCTCACAGACAACTCCTTATGCTCCCCAGCTCTCCCTCACAGACAGCTCCTTATGCTCCCCATCTCTCCCTCACAGACAGCTCCTTTTGCTCCCCATCTCTCCCTCACAGACAGCTCCTTATGCCCCCCATCTCTCCCTCACAGACAGCTCCTTATGCCCCCCATCTCTCCCTCACAGACAGCTTCTTTTTCCCCCCATCTCTCCCTCACAGACAGCTCCTTTTTCTCCCCATCTCTCCCTCACAGACAGCTCCTTATGCCCCCCATCTCCCCCTCACAGACAGCTCCTTTTGCCCCCATCCCCCCTCACAGACAGCTCCTTTTTCTCCCCATCTCTCCCTCACAGACAGCTCCTTATGCCCCCCATCTCCCCCTCACAGACAGCTCCTTATGCCCTCCATCCCCCCTCACAGACAGCTCCTTTTCCCCCCCATCTCTCCCTCACAGACAGCTTCTTTTTCTCCCCATCTCTCCCTCACAGACAGCTCCTTATGCCCCCCATGTCTCCCTCACAGACAGCTCCTTTTGCCCCCCATCTCTCCCTCACACACACCTCCTTATGTTCCTTCCCACAGACTCTACATGGCCCCTCTCTCACAGACAGCTACTTATGGCCCCATTTGTCATAGCTCTTTATCTTTTGTTCTAGCACAATCCTGGGCGCTGGGCAGAAGTTGGACAACCCATTAAATGCAATGTATTTATTCTGAGCTGATATATACGATGTAATGGCTTTTATAATATTGATTTTCTGCAGAGTTTATCATTGGGGCCACGGCCCTGATTATATGATCAGAATGATTCTGGTCAGTTCTTCTCATCGGCTGCCAGGACATGGCGACTTTGATTCATCAGCCCTAAAATCTTTCTTTAATAGAGGAGCTGGGAGGTGACACTCACGATAAGGACATCTGGCTGCAAGATGTATGAGCAGACAGCAGGCTTGCAGCAGATAGTCCTGAGTGAATTTTGCTCACATCCAGTCAACGCCACACGGAAGCTTAAGTGAGAAGAAAAAAAAGATCTGAGCTGTCAGATACCAAGACGTATGATCCTCGCAGGACCAGTAAGACATTCTCCAACACCAGTATTACTAAATTCCCTCTAAAATGCTGCTCATATCTTAAAGCAATGCTTCAGAATGGCATATGGGATACCTCCTGGCCCGACTGGTGGAGCCCCGGGGACCACAAATATTTAACACATAGGTTTCAACCTTGCTGAAGTTTACTAATAGTTGCCCTTCAATTCTAGTTAAGACTAGAGATGAGCGAACCTGGAGCATGCTGGAGTCCATCCGAACCCGATCATTCGGCATTTGATAAGCGGTGGCTGCTGAAGTTGGATAAAGCCCTAAGGCTATGTGGGAAACATGGATATAGTCATTGGCTGTATCCATGTTTTCCAGACAACCTTAGAGCTTTATCCAACTTTAGCAGCCCCCGCTTATCAAATGCCGAACGTTCGGGTTCGGATGGAATCGAGCATGCTTGAGGTTCGCTCATCTCTAGTTAAGACCTAATTCTAGGCCAGGGATCTTATACCTTCCAGCTGTTGAAAAACTACAACTCCCATCATGCCTGGACAGCCTTTGGCTTTTCAGGCATGATGGGAGTTGTAGTTTTGCTACAACTGGAGGGCAAAAGGTTCCCATCCCATCGAGGCAAAAGCAGTGAAGCATAAAAGTGGAGATGGTGCTATAGATAGCAACTGTAGGTGAGTTGATTTTGTGGAACGTCAACCCTGAGTGGGTCAGAGTGGGTGACCATCAAAGAGGTTCTAGTCCTGAGGAACAAGAAGCAGAGGGTGGAAGATAGTTCACATAGTGGAAAGTAACCTCCTGTTGCATCTTACGTTATAGGTTACTAAGTCTACACTAGATTTATTGATGCCCTTTGTTCAGGATAGGCTATCAGTAAACGATCGGCACCCACCAAGATAGAGCTGTTTGACAGTGCATGGCTCCCGTGTAGACAGAGAACAGAGCTGGAAATTATTCTGGGGGCCGATGAAGAACCATTGAGAAAAGACATGTCAGTCATTATTAGTGCAGATTCTAAAGCTGAGGGCCCACTGGAGGATTCTCTGGTCTTCTAGTGGGCCAGTCCGACACTGGGTATTCCACACATAACATTTGATTTGTTGCTGCCCATGGTGAGACTAACAGATTCATTCCATACTGGTTATTATCTATTCAGTCTCCTTCCCCAAGTTCTGAGCTGCTGCTTTTTGCTGGGAAAAAAAAAATTGTGCGCTTTTCTCTCTGTCTCCCCCTCTTCCCTTCTGAGACGGCTGATGTAAACAAGTCCCTGGCAGGCTTTATCTGCAACATTGTAGCTTCTTTATAATGCTGGGAGGCTTATTCTAAGGTCAAGTTGTAGCATTAGAAAGTTGCTAAAAAGTTGCAGACAAGGACTTGTTTACATCAGACATCTCAGAAGGAGGGTGAGACAAAGAGAGAAAGGCTCACACACAAAATTTTGTGTTTTCAGCAAAAAGCAGCAAATGAGAACTGGGGGAAGGAGACCAAATAGATAATAACAAGTATGGAAGGAATTGTAAGTCTCACCATGGGCAGTATTAAATGAAAAGTTATGAATGAGTGGAATACCCCTTTTAAGGTACATTGAACTAGGTGCAGTATAATACTGTATTGCTGCTGTTGTAAGACAATACAATACAGCACCCTTGTGCCAACATAAACTTGGATTGAGACTATGAGACCACTCTGGAACTGTACTTGTGTTGTGCAAGGAGTAATGTCCATGCTTGGATCTGAAGGTAGTTGGGAACAACTTCTATGAAAAGTAATGGATTGGCAGCCACAGGAGCCTTAGAGGGATTAGACAGGACAAATCAAAGGAGATGACGGAATCTCAACAGCAAACTGCTTATGAGGGGTAATACTGCATATGGACTCGATGGACTACTAGACTACCAGAGATATTAGATATTCACTGCTACAACAGCTTAGAGACCACCAGGTCAGGACAAGAACACTATCCCCACAACAAAAGTTCATATAATGGAGGAAGAAGGGAAACCTCCCCATCCCATGGGCACCGACACACATGAAACCCTACTTTAAGAATTTTTGCCAGTGTTCCTTTAAAATGAGAGTCTGGATGCCCTGACGTTCCTAGTGTTAGCATTCATCTATTCCAAATTTGCAGGGAGAGAATAGGATGCCGAGAACAATACAGCGCTGATCACTCAGAGATCTGCAGTCTGCAATTCAGCATTATTCTCATGCAAACCTATGGAAAAATCTCCAATTTGCTGTGCAAACAGAGAGGTGGAAAATCCACTTAGGAGCTCCGTACCGCTCAACACAAAGGGGCCAGAACAATAGATGATAGAAGCGCAGACTATGGAAATGGAGCAGTGAGAAGGTTATGTATCCGTAGTGTAATAACGTATTATTAGTCCGCGTGTGTGACGGGACACCATCACGCCACTGATAGGCAAAATACTGGGAAACTATAAGCATATAATTTGATTTACTGGGGATCATTTCTGATGTTTAAGCCTGCCAGGCAGAAGTGTTTTATGTCTAGACTCTCTTCTGTGAGCTAAACAACCAGATAAGTTTTCCCTGCACTGATACATTGTAACAAACCATCAGGACAGGAAAGAGATTAGGGTTGGTGATGTATTTAGCTCACAGAGTGCTGTCTAGACTAATACATCCTATAGCTAGAGGCAGGGCCGCTTCTGCCATGAGGCAGAATGAGCTTTCTGCAGTCCTGCAGGGGACGGCAAAATATTCCCCCTGCTGTCATTTTAGTTGAGTTTCACTCACCGCTGTCCCCCACGTCCCGCCAGGCTCCCGTGACGTCACCCAGCAGCTCTCATTGCCCTCCAGGCCCAGGGTCGTCAGGGGTCGCGCTGTGACGATCGGGTCCCCGGGGTGTGTGTGTGTGTGCGCTGGTAGGCTTGTTCCGGGCGAGGGGGGGAGCATTTTTAAAGAGGTACTCCGGAAATAACAATTGCTTTTAAATTAACTATATATATATATATATATATATATATATATATATACATACTTATCCTGCAAAAAGTGGTGTATTCTCTCCAGTCTGACACAGTGCTCTCTGCTACCTCCTCTGTCCATGTCAGGAACTGTCTACAGCAGTAGCAAATCTCCATATGTGGTGTCCCACCATGGGTGTTGCTATCGGTTGCACCTTTCACAAAAGCCTGTACTTATTGTAAGAAAGTGGTGATGTAGTAGTGATAAAGTTTCGCCACAAGATGTCGCTATTGTAGGTATATGTGTACTTATTTGCTGCACTGCTGAAGTATTGAAAGGGTTATTGTTTGCTTATATGTCACATGGATCTGTGAACCAATGAGAGTATCTTCTTCTAGCCTATCATCTCCTTCTTTACTTCTTCATTATGCACTGTTCACCCATTCACAGCGCACCTTACAGGGAGCTGTAGATAGGAAATCACATGGGTAGAGGAAGTGTAGAGGTCTTTTGTATTGGACTTTGTAGGGGAAGGAAGCAAGCTAGAACGCTCCCTACAGTGGTGCCTTTGGGCCCTGGCCCTCTGCCAGGTCCCCAGTATTCGTAAGAGGTCTTTGGTCATGAGACTTTATAGAGACAAGATGCACTTAACAGTTTCTCTTCAAGTAACCTTACTCAGCACTATGCAGTATTAAAACCCTTTACAGGAGAGGACAAGTCAGAGATCATCTTAACCCACGCCGTAGACTAGGAGAGTCACAGTGCAGGACAGTCTCCACAAAAGCAAAAAGCTAGAAACTGATCCGGATAGAGCAAAATTGCTAGAAGCCTATGAACTCTCACAGTGCGGATGTCAGCAGGAAACCCTCAGCATTCCGCTCATCCCAGGTAACAGGGTCTGGAGCTTGTATCACCTACTAGGACGGGTCCCCGACACTGGTAGGGCAATAAGTTGTTCATTCCAACAAAAGTCGATGCACGGGTACAAGTATACTCTCTCAAGTATTCTTATCTCTCTACCTCATCCTCCAACATCCCAGCAGAGCAAAGTACTACTTGGGTTGGGACTCTCACAACATCCTCCTCACTGCTCCTTTGATTCTTCTTTACACCTCTCAACACTCAACCCAGTCAGCATGACTGTACTACTCTCTACGCTCTCATCACAGATCTGGTCTTATGGGATTTCCTTATTGGACTGACTAGAAAGACTTGATGTAAACAGATGATCTCAGACACTTTCTCCAAAACAACTGTAACCGGCTAATAACATGTTTACCAGCTATCTCTGCCGTCTGAGCTATATATACTTATGTATTCCATTCATCTGAAGCAGACGGCACATGTAATGGTCTCTGAGCGGGCAGAAGAGCATCATGGGAGTTCATGGAGACCCTGCACCATTGGGCATAACCCCATAGAAGGACCAGTCATCTGGATTGCTATAGAAGAAAATGGGGGTGGTTTATTAAAAGACATGGATAGGATATTCCTGCACATAGACTGTCCCTCGGCTTCTCCAGAATAAGGAATAGTAAATATGGGACTAATTCAGAGGTCAGAGAGGTCAGTACTGACTTCAGAGGAGATAGCCCGGTGATGTAGCTGTAAATTAACTCTTTTTTTTGTTCTGTTTTGGTGCCTCATCTTCCTCCACCCCTCCCCTCTCCATAGAGAACCATGAAGACAGGGGGGAGAGCTTCAAACTGCTTTCTCATGATAAAAATGCAGTTTTTGGCTAATAAACCCATTTACAAAGTTTCTTGAAATCGCCTGGACTATTGATTTCTGCAAAAAAAATTAAATTAAAATAAACAACAGTGACACTTTAAAGAAAAAAACTTTTGACATATCAAGTTTTTATCATTCAGGGTTTGAGTGTTTAGATCCTGCCCAATTTCTAGAACCAGTGACCGAGATGGCTTCATTAATTTATATTAGACTTCCACCTCAGTCACATGGTACAGAGGTGGGAGAGAACATGCTTGGCACGCTCTTCTCCCTGCTGGTTGTAGTCATTGGTCAGGGTCTGAACATGCAAACTGATCAGGACTTCTGACCTACGACACTTTAAAGGAGACCTGTCACCCCTCGTGCCGGGACAGAGCCCGGCCGACCCCCAGTACAGACCCATATACTCAGCGCTTCCAAAAAGTCCCGCTTCTGGACCCGCTCCCACCGCCGAGATATCTCCATCCGAAGCTGTGCGCGTGCTCCCAGAGATCAGTCCGATGCCCATGCCCACGGGAGCCGTCATTCTCTATGGGCGTCAGACTCATCTCTGGGAGCGCGCGCGCAGCATGGACGGAGATTTCTCAGCGGCGGGAGCGGGACTTCTCGGAAGCGGTGAGTGTATGGGTCTGTACCGGGGGGTCGGCCAGGCTCTGTCCCGGCACGGGGGGTCATGACGTGCGCATATCCCACACCAGCACATTCTGTGCATGGGCTAAAGCTTTGGTTTTCCAGGCATGATGGGAGTTGTAGTTTTGCAATAGCTGGAGAGCCAAGGTTTCCTACCCCTGCACTAGTGAATACCAGTCTAGAAGTCAAAGGGGAAGTCCAACTCATGTCAGAGCTCAAAATAAGATCAGATAGAAGCAACCAAAGGCAGCAAATGTGAAATTGAAATGAACATTAGGAACCATGAAAGAACAGGAAAAAAACAACAAGAAGATATTCAAAGGGAATTATAACAAATAGAAAAATTACCACTTTGGAACAGCAGGGGGCAGTGTTGAACCTATAATTTAGTATATAGTAACTCCTATGGAGCAGGAGACTAAAGTGTGGATGGACTATAAAGTTTCCAGACCACAGGTATACATTTAGGGTTGCAAGTAAGGGTTAAAGATCATATTTGTGTGTATCCAATCACCAGGGTATCTGCTCCCATGTAACTTACCTAATGCTGCGTATATGGTCTGGCACTTCCTGCTATGTATGAGGTCCATACTGGGGTTTACAATGATTTCATTACTTATTTTGCAGTTTGCACTGTAGCACTTTGGATCCTTTATACTGTGTATTATTTTCTTATATAGAGATCTTTTTTGTACTCTGCAGCCACTTTACTTGTATGCACTTTACATTTGATCGTGTGGAGCACCAGTAACATGCTGGATTCCCTGGTAAAGTAGGAAAGTATATTGTCCTCCTGCTTAGTGTCTATATACCTATGTGGTTTTTATTCTTGCTTGTCTGTTGTGGTGTGTTTTTTGTTTGTCCCAATAAATTGAGCCTTTTTCCTGGATTTAGTGGTGTGCGCTGTAGCATAGTGTCCAGACCAGACCACAGGACAGATCCCCCACTGTATACAGACCACAGGACAGATCCCCCACTGTATACAGACCACAGGACAGATCCCCCACTGTATACAGACCCCAGGACAGATCCCCCACTGTATACAGACCCCCTACTGTATACAGACCACAGGACAGATCCCCCACTGTATACAGACCCCCTACTGTATACAGACCACAGGACAGATCCCCCACTGTATACAGACCCCAGGACAGATCCCCCACTGTATACAGACCCCAGGACAGATCCCCCACTGTATACAGACCCCCTACTGTATACAGACCACAGGACAGATCCCCCACTGTATACAGACCCCAGGACAGATCCCCCACTGTATACAGACCCCAGGACAGATCCCCCCCTGTATACAGACCCCAGGACAGATCCCCCACTGTATACAGACTCCAGGACAGATCCCCCCCTGTATACAGACCCCAGGACAGATCCCCCACTGTATACAGACCCCAGGACAGACCCCCACTGTATACAGACCCCAGGACAGATCCCCCACTGTATACAGACTCCAGGACAGATCCCCACTGTATACAGACCCCAGGACAGACCCCCACTGTATACAGACCCCAGGACAGATCCCCCACTGTATACAGACTCCAGGACAGATCCCCCCCCCCCCCACTGTATACAGACCCCAGGACAGGTCCCCCACTGTATACAGACCCCAGGACAGATCCCCCCCTGTATACAGACCACAGGACAGATCCCCCACTGTATACAGACTCCAGGACAGATCCCCCACTGTATACAGACCACAGGACAGATCCCCCACTGTATACAGACCACAGGACAGATCCCCCACTGTATACAGACCCCAGGACAGATCCCCCACTGTATACAGACCCCCTACTGTATACAGACCACAGGACAGATCCCCCACTGTATACAGACCCCAGGACAGATCCCCCACTGTATACAGACCCCAGGACAGATCCCCCCCTGTATACAGACCCCAGGACAGATCCCCCACTGTATACAGACTCCAGGACAGATCCCCCCCTGTATACAGACCCCAGGACAGATCCCCCACTGTATACAGACCCCAGGACAGACCCCCACTGTATACAGACCCCAGGACAGATCCCCCACTGTATACAGACTCCAGGACAGATCCCCCCCCCCCCACTGTATACAGACCCCAGGACAGGTCCCCCACTGTATACAGACCCCAGGACAGATCCCCCCTTGTATACAGACCACAGGACAGATCCCCCACTGTATACAGACTCCAGGACAGATCCCCCCCCCCCACTGTATACAGACCCCAGGACAGGTCCCCCACTGTATACAGACCCCAGGACAGATCCCCCACTGTATACAGACCACAGGACAGATCCCCCACTGTATACAGACTCCAGGACAGATCCCCCACTGTATACAGACCACAGGACAGATCCCCCACTGTATACAGACCACAGGACAGATCCCCCACTGTATACAGACCCCAGGACAGATCCCCCACTGTATACAGACCCCCTACTGTATACAGACCACAGGACAGATCCCCCACTGTATACAGACCCCAGGACAGATCCCCCACTGT
Source organism: Dendropsophus ebraccatus (assembly GCF_027789765.1). Taxonomy (NCBI): domain Eukaryota; kingdom Metazoa; phylum Chordata; class Amphibia; order Anura; family Hylidae; genus Dendropsophus; species Dendropsophus ebraccatus. The sequence goes on along the minus strand of NC_091462.1, from coordinate 99,757,129 downwards.
ATACAGACCCCAGGACAGATCCCCCCCTGTATACAGACCCCAGGACAGATCCCCCACTGTATACAGACTCCAGGACAGATCCCCCCCTGTATACAGACCCCAGGACAGATCCCCCACTGTATACAGACCCCAGGACAGACCCCCACTGTATACAGACCCCAGGACAGATCCCCCACTGTATACAGACTCCAGGACAGATCCCCCCCCCCCCCACTGTATACAGACCCCAGGACAGGTCCCCCACTGTATACAGACCCCAGGACAGATCCCCCCTTGTATACAGACCACAGGACAGATCCCCCACTGTATACAGACTCCAGGACAGATCCCCCACTGTATACAGACCACAGGACAGACCCCCACTGTATACAGACTCCAGGACAGATCCCCCACTGTATACAGACCCCAGGACAGATCCCCCACTGTATACAGACCCCAGGACAGATCCCCCACTGTATACAGACCCCAGGACAGATCCCCCCCCCCCCCCCCACTGTATACAGACCCCAGGACAGATCCCCCCCCCCCCCCCCCACTGTATACAGACTCCAGGACAGATCCCCCACTGTATACAGACCACAGGACAGACCCCCACTGTATACAGACCCCAGGACAGATCCCCCACTGTATACAGACCCCAGGACAGATCCCCCACTGTATACAGACCCCAGGACAGATCCCCCACTGTATACAGACCCCAGGACAGATCCCCCACTGTATACAGACCCCAGGACAGACCCCCACTGTATACAGACCCCAAGTCAGACCAGGCTCTCCATTTACAGCAGACCTATGTTGTTTATACACACCCCAGACCAGACCACATACTTTACCTGGGTGTGATGACTCAAGGGAGTGGAGGTAAGCGCGAGAACAGGGGGAGGTGAGTATGTTGGGAAGCGCGGGAACAGGGGGAGGTGAGTATGTGGGGAATCGTGGGAACAGGGGGAGGTCAGTATGTTGGGAATCGTGGGAACAGGGGGAGGTCAGTATGTTGGGAATCGTGGGAACAGGGGGAGGTCAGTATGCGGGGCAGCTTGCAGGAACAGGGGGAGGTGAGTATGTGGGGCAGCTTGCAGGAACAGGGGGAGGTGAGTATGTGGGGCAGTTTGCAGGAACAGGAGGAGGAGAGTATGTGGGGCAGCTTGCAGGAAAGGGGAGGTGAGTATGTGGGGCAGCTTGCAGGAATAGTGGGAGGTGAGTATGTGGGGCAGCTTGCAGGAAAAGGGGAAGGAGAGTATGTGGGGCAGCTTCTGGGGGGAGGAGAGTATGTGGGGCAGCTTGTAGGAACAGGGGGAGGTGAGTATGTGGGGCAGCTTGCAGGAAAGGGGAGGTGAGTATGTGGGGCAGTTTGCAGGAACAGGGGGAGGAGAGTATGTGGGTCAGCTTGCAGGAATAGTGGGAGGTGAGTATGTGGGGCAGCTTGCAGGAATAGTGGGAGGTGAGTATGTGGGGCAGCTTGCAGGAAAAGGGGAAGGAGAGTATGTGGGGCAGCTTGTAGGAACAGGGGGAGGTGAGTATGTGGGGCAGCTTGCAGGAACAGGGGGAGGTGAGTATGCGGGGCAGCTTGCAGGAACAGGGGGAGGTGAGTATGTGGGGCAGCTTGCAGGAACAGGGGGAGGGGAGTATGTGGGGCAGTTTGCAGGAACAGGGGGAGGTGAGTATGTGGGGCAGCGCGGGAACAGGGGGAGGTGAGTATGTGGGGCAGCATGGGAACAGGGGGAGGTGAGTATGTGGGGAAGCATGGGAAAAGGGGGAGGTGAGTATGTGGGGCAGCGCAGGAACAGGGGGAGGAGAGTATGTGGGGCAGCTTGCAGGAACAGGGGGAGGAGAGCATGTGGGGCAGCTTGCAGGAAAAGTGGGAGGTGAATATGGGGCAGCTTCTGGGGGGAGGTGAGTAAGTGGGGCAGCTTGCAGGAACAGGTGAAGGTGAGTATGTGGGGCAGCTTGCAGGAATAGGGGGAGGTGAGTATGTGGGGCAGCTTGCAGGAACAGGGGGAGGTGAGTATGTGGGGCAGCTTGCAGGAATAGTGGAAGGTGAGTATGTGGGGCAGCTTGCAGGAACAGGGGTAGGTATGTGGGGCAGCTTGCAGGAATATTGGGAGGTAAGTATGTGAGGCAGCTTGCAGGAATAGTGGGAGGTGGGTATGTGGGGCAGCTTGTAAGAATAGTGGGAGGTGAGTATGTGGGGCAGCTTGCAGGAACAGGGGTAGGTATGTGGGGCAGCTTCTGGGGGGAGGTGAGTATGTGGGGCAGCTTGCAGGAATAGGGGGAGGTGAGTATGTGGGGCAGCTTGCAGGAATAGTGGGAGGTGAGTATGTGGGGCAGCTTGCAGGAATAGTGGGAGGTGAGTATGTGGGGCAGCTTGCAGGAATAGTGGAAGGTGAGTATGTGGGGCAGCTTGCAGGAATAGTGGGAGGTGAGTATGTGGGGCAGCTTGCAGGAATAGTGGGAGGTGAGTATGTGGGGCAGCTTCTGGGGGGAGGTGAGTATGTGGGGCAGCTTCTGGGGGGAGGTGAGTATGTGGGGCAGCTTCTGGGGGGAGGTGAGTATGTGGGGCAGCTTCTGGGGGGAGGTGAGTATGTGGGGCAGCTTCTGGGGGGAGGTGAGTATGTGGGGCAGCTTCTGGGGGGAGGTGAGTATGTGGGGCAGCTTCTGGGGGGAGGTGAGTATGTGGGGCAGCTTCTGGGGGGAGGTGAGTATGTGGGGCAGCTTTTGGGGGGAGGGGGGGGGGGTCTGGGCGTTCCAGACAATTTAGAACCTTCAGTAAGTTCCTGTTCACTGTTGCTAATAGAGGGGGGTCCTATTACTGCCCCCTTTTCATGATGACCAGCTGCATAAGGTTTTTTTTCAGTACCGTTTTGTCCTTCAGGAATCCTGGTGGGTGTCCATATTGTTTTTCACCCAGCTTTCCTAGGATAAGATATAACTATATACAGGCTGTAAGGAGGGAGGCTCAGTCATGTTGTGTTGTTGCAGTGACAGGAGGAGGTGAGGCAGGAACACGGAGCCGCCGCCGCACACATCACACACACATACATGTTTGCATTAGAGAGGATCAAACAGCAACATCTGTCCTGGCTTATTTACATAACCCCGCCTCCGCCAGCGCTCATAGGCTGAATGATTTCTCTTTCCCTGTTGTTGTCATTGTCTGATAGCGCTGATTGGCTATGGCCCTTGTCAGTCAGGACGGCGCCCCGCCCTCATCCACAGGCTGTTACCGGTGCCGGAGAGGTGAGAGGAAGCGGCGGACTGAGGGAGAAGCATCCCGGGACCGGGAGCGAGAAGCGGCAGAGCGGAGGACGGGGGAGCGCTGACTGCATTGCCTCTCAGTACTGGGCGGGGGGATGTGCTAGTGGGGAGCAGAGAAGTTACAGCATGTGGTAGAGTATTGGGGTGCAGGCAGTGTAGCGGGGGGTGGAGGGGCTGCCCCTGTCTGTGTATAGGGGAGAGGCTGTGCTGTTATTGGGGTGCAGGCCTTATTGCAGGGCCACATAATATTGAGGTGCAGGCCTTATTGCAGGGCCACATAATATTGGGGTGCAGGCCTTATTGCAGGGTCACATAATATTGGGGTGCAGGCCTTATTGCAGGGCCACATAATATTGGGGTGCAGGCCTTATTGCAGGGCCACATAATATTGGGGTGCAGGCCTTATTGCAGGGTCACATAATATTGGGGTGCAGGCCTTATTGCAGGGTCACATAATATTGGGGTGCAGGCCTTATTGCAGGGTCACATAATATTGGGGTGCAGGCCTTATTATAGGGTACTCCTACTATAGGGGGGCAGTATATTCTATACATGTGGGGGGCACATAATATATACTATAACCCAATGTGTTAGGGTGCACCTCATATTACAGTCGGCTTGCACAATATATTAGGGTGCTGTCTGTATATTAGGGTCCACACTATATTAGGGAACAGTCTGCATGCACTAGGTTGTCATATTGTCAGGTGCACATTATATTACATTCGGGGTGCATGTGATATAAGGGTGCAGTATATACTATAACCCAGGGCATTGGGGTGCACATTATATTACATTAGGGGTGCATGTGATATAAGGGTGCAGTATATACTATAACCCAGGGCATTGGGGTGCACATTATATTACATTAGGGGTGCATGTGATATAAGGGTGCAGTATATACTATAACCCAGGGCATTGGGGTGCACATTATATTACATTAGGGGTGCATGTGATATAAGGGTGCAGTATATACTATAACCCAGGGCATTGGGGTGCACATTATATTACATTAGGGGTGCATGTGATATAAGGGTGCAGTATATACTATAACCCAGGGCATTGGGGTGCACATTATATTACATTTGGGGTGCACATAATATACCGATGCATTCTGTATGATAACCCGGAGCATTAGGGTGCATGCTATATCACATTTGGGGTGCCAGCCATATTAGTAGGCTGTATATTTTACAACCTGCCGGGTTAAGGTGCATGTTATAGTCCATATAGGGTAGACACTATATTAGGAGTTAGTCTGTATTATAACCCATTAGGGATCACTCTATATCACATTTGGGGGCAAACCATATTGCTCCCAAATAAGATTAGGGGGCAGCCTATATAGCATCTGCAGGTGATCATATACCTTGAGGTGAGTTCTCAGGATACATAGAGAGTGCAGAATTATAGAGAGCAATAGATAAGAGACATCCAGAGAGTCCAGAAGTATAAAGAGAGAGATAAGAGACATCCAGAGAGTGCAGAAGTATAGAGAGCAATAGATAAGAGACATCCAGAGAGTCCAGAAGTATAAAGAGAGAGATAAGAGACATCCAGAGAGTGCAGAAGTATAGAGAGAGACATAAGAGACATCCAGAGAGTGCAGAAGTATAGAGAGAGACATAAGAGACATCCAGAGAGTGCAGAAGTATAGAGAGCAATAGATAAGAGACATCCAGAGAGTGCAGAAGTATAGAGAGCAATAGATAAGAGACATCCAGAGAGTGCAGAAGTATAGAGAGAGACATAAGAGACATCCAGAGAGTGCAGAAGTATAGAGAGATAAATAGGAGACATCCAGAGAGTGTAGAAGTATAGAGAGCAATAGATAAGAGACATCCAGAGAGTGCAGAAGTATAGAGAGCAATAGATAAGAGACATCCAGAGAGTGCAGAAGTATAGAGAGCAATAGATAAGAGACATCCAGAGAGTGCAGAAGTATAGAGAGCAATAGATAAGAGACATCCAGAGAGTGCAGAAGTATAGAGAGCAATAGATAAGAGACATCCAGAGAGTGCAGAAGTATAGAGAGAGATAAGGGACATCAAGAGAGTGCAGAAGTATAGAGAGAAGAGACATCCAGAGAGTGCAGAAGTATAGAGAGATAAATAGGAGACATCCAGAGAGTGCAGAAGTATAGAGAGAGATAGAAGAGACATCCAGAGAGTGCAGAAGTATAGAGAGAGATAGAAGAGACATCCAGAGAGTGCAGAAGTATAGAGAGAGATAGAAGAGACATCCAGAGAGTGCAGAAGTATACAGAGCAATAGATAAGAGACATCCAGAGAGTGCAGAGAGAGAAAGATATAAGAGACATCCAGAGAGTGCAGAAGTATAGAGAGATAAATAGATAAGAGACATACAGAGAGTGCAGAAGTATAGAGAGAGATAGAAGATACATCCAGAGAGTGCAGAAGTATAGAGAGATAGAAGAGACATCCAGAGATTGCAGAAGAAGGGACAGAGACGAGAGAACTGTAAGAGCTGGGAGCAGCAGACAACAGATTGCAAAGATCTGAGAGACATCACAAAGCACCAGAAGAGACTTCAGCTGTCAGCGGACTGAGAGAGCGTGCAGTGAGTGACAGGAGCTGAGGAAGGGGCACAGCAGGGACCGCTGAGGCTAGATAGCAGTATACAGACAGCAGGGAGCAGCAGTATACAGACAGCAGGGAGCAGCGGTATACAGACAGGAGGGAGCAGTGGTATACAGACAGGAGAGAGCAGTGGTATACAGAGAGAAGGTAGGAGCAGTATAGAGAGAGAAGGTAGGAGCAGTATACAGAAGGGTTACAAGTTCACCGACTCAGTACAGAGAAGGACCGTAAAACAAGGACTCGTCAAGAAGAAGCAGCAAGCAAGCCAGGACTCTTATAGACTGAAGGGTTAATTTTTGTTGGAGTTTGGTCCCCTGCTGTATACAGTTTATTGCAACTGGAAGATCCAGCCCAGAGTGCGCACGAGACTGGATGACAGGGGCAATAGTCCAGTAATCCTCAGCATCCTCCAATACACTAGACGGGCACAGTAGTCCACAGCCGGCCACCATCTCAGTGACTCTGGCTATAAGTGACCCGTCCCATAGGCAGCAACTCCCACCAGTCACATCATGTCCAGGAAGAAGAGCCAGAAGAGCAAAAATAGCAGCAGCAGCAGCTCTCCTGCATCCTGCAGCGTCCCCCCCGCCAAGGAGAATGGCAAGGTGGGCACCGAGACCCAGAGCAATGGCATGGTCATGTGTGGCCGCCCGTCCCTCAGCAGCAGTGGAGAGTTCTATGACATCGCCTTTAAGGTAAGATCTTAGTTTTCATAGATTATACAACCTGTTAGTCAGATCAATTCACACACGTGGTTGAGTCATGGACGGGTCCAAAGGAAATATAGAGCTGTGTATGACATATGCTGTGCTTTCCTTCTCAAGAAGTTTTGAACCAGTCTATTACTTCTATCTATCTATAATCTCTTTTATCTATCTATCTATCTCCTATCTATCTATTTATCTATCTATATCTATCTATCTATCTATTTATCTATCTATCTATCTATCTATCTATCTATCTATCTATCTATCTCCTCTCTATCTATCTATCTATCTATCTATCTATCTATCTATCTATCTATCTATCTATCTATCTATAATCTCTTCTATCTATCTATCTATCTATCTATCTATCTATCTATCTATCTATCTATCTCCTATCTATCTATCTATCTATCTATCTTTCTTATCTACTATCTATCTATTATCTATCTATCTATCTATCTATCTATCTATCTATCTATCTATCATCTATCTATCTATCTATCTATCTATCTATCTATCTATCTATCATCTATCTATCTCCTATCTATCTATCTATCTATCTATTATCTATCTATCTCCTATCTATCTATCTATCTATCTATCTATCTATCTATCTATCTCCTATCTATCTATCGATCTATCTATCTATCTATCTATCTATCTATCTATCTATCATCTATCTATCTTCTATCTATCTATCTATCTATCTATCTATCTATCTATCTATCATCTATCTATCTCCTATCTATCTATCTATCTATCTATCTATCTATCTATCGATCGATCTATCTATCTATCTATCTATCTATCTATCTGTTAGCATGCACTTTTCTATCCTCCGGTATATCTGGATACATCACATTGTAGCAGTGATAATCTCCAGTACATGGGATGTATGGCCGGAGTTCTCATTAATTATAATCCCTTTCTAATGTATTGATATGGTTTCTGAGATCTCTCCATATTATAAGGCCGTCATTTCCAATGTAATCCAGTGTAATGCTGACCTTTGGGAGCGTCATCATCATTTATAAGATAGATTTCAATTATGGCAGGGCCAGGTATCTCTTCGGATGGGTGCTCGTCCAGGGGGGCCGTCACTGTGGCTCTGGAGGGGCCCATGTCAGAGATTACTCCATGATGAGGTATGACAAAGACTTACCGGAGGGGACATTCATTATGAATTTAATAAAATGAGAAGAAGAAAAAAAGGAAAGATTCTCTGTGTTCAGTAAAGTCTACAGCCGTCTGTGAGCACCTGGTGTACCGGAGAAGACACTAAGAGCAATGCTGGAAGAGAGGATGGAACTATACTCTGGTGACTCCTGAAGAACCTCAGGTCCCTTGACCTGATCCTGATCAGTACTGTGAGAGAGGATATATATATATATATATATGTATATATATATATATATATATATATATATATACTGGGTATCTATCCAATATCGATTTAATCTATTTCATATCATCTATCTATCTATCTATCTATCTCCTATCTATCTATCTATCTATCTATCTATCTATCTCCTATCTATCTATCTATCTATCTATCTCCTATCTATCTATCTATCTTTCTATCTATCTCCTATCTATCTATTTCATATCATCTATCTATCTATCTATCTATCTATCTATCTATCTATCTATCTATCTATCTCCTATCTATCTATCTATCTATCTATCTATCTATCTATCTCCTATCTATCTATCTATCTATCTCCTATGTATCTATCTATCTATCTATCTATCTATCTATCTATCTATCTATCTTTCTATCTATCTATCTCCTATCTATCTATTTCATATCATCTATCTATCTATCTATCTATCTATCTATCTATCTATGTATCTATCTATCTCATTTCTGCATAGATAACATTTGGTTGGCCTGTTTGTTCTGTAAGTCACATTTATTAGCAAACACAGTGTAACTAAACTAATAACACCCACCCACACTCATACACACCCACCCACCCACACAAATGTAATAACCTGTAAATCCCCTTGAGCAGCTGTTTTTTTCCTGGGAATAAGATTTGCACACATAGGGGGACATTTACGAAAGTCCCACCCAAAGCATACGCCAGGAAGAAGGAGCAGATCTGCCCCTTCTCCGTGGTGTACTCCTGCTGTATGCTCCGCTCGTCCGATGGGTGGGTGGGGGGTTTGGATGGCGCGACAAACCATGGAGGAGGTGTGGCCTCCTCCCGCGCCTAAATTTTCATGATTTACGCCTGTATGCAGGCATAAATCATGATCTAAATCTACACCTGCTGGAAGCACCTCTTAGTAAATCCGCCTGGGGGAAAGGGGGCTGGGCCTAATTTAAGACCGCCGTACTAGTATGGTCTTGATACATCCCACCAATTGTGTGTACAGGCCCCTTTAGATCAGGCCACAGTGTCTCCATAGGTTTAGGCCTCCTTCACACGAGCGTATTGTGTTTGCAGTCTGTAAAATCAGGGATCCATTTTCTTCAGCAATAAACACCCACAAGGCATCTGTATGACATCTGTATTTGTGTATGACATTTGTGTTTGTGTAATCTGCATTCAATTTGTATTTAATATGTATTTGAAAAGACTTATTGACTTGTATCGGCCCCAACATGGATTTGGAAAACGTGCATGTCCACCATTGTGGTCAGTATGCGGATCCGAAAACACCGGGACTGTGACTCTGTCATTTCAAAACTCAAATCGTCTATTTCTACCATTCTTGATTTGATTTATATTCATGTGTTTTGGGCCTTTGTCTTGTGGCATCACCCCTCTCCTGTCTCAGGTCTTTTTGCGGGACTGCTACTGAGTGACCTAAACTGAGTGTCCGCCTCTAGCTTGCTCTGGCAACATGTGTCTCTACAGTATGTCTTCTTAGAGCTCCTGAAAGTTGTTTGCGTCGAGGTGTGGTTCACACTAACCAGTCTTTTTCCAGAAGGTACAGACGGTACAGCTGTCTGTGTGCTATTAGCTTAGTTACATTGTGATTGTCTATAACTTTGGCATAGATGAAAATAAGACCACATTTTATTAGAAATCGTGCAGAAATCCAGGTCATTCCAAAAGGTTCTCTTACCTTTTTCCTGTATATGTTTACCCAATAAACACATGAACAGTACTGTACAATTTCACCACTCAAGTTTAGTGCCTCATTGAACTACACATTTACTCTCAGACAGTGGACAGGCCTTGTCTATCACTTAGGGTCCTATTCCATGGGCTGATGGGGGCCCGATCAACGATGTTTACTGGGCCTATTCCACGGCCTGTCAATCGTTAGCGAGGGCTGCAGGGACATCGTTACCAATGTCCTTGCAGCCCTTGTTTCATACATTACCTGTCCAGGCGCAGGTCTTCTCCTTCTCCCGGTCCCGCGCCGCAGCAGCTTCGGAGCGCCCTGTCTGAACTGATAGACCGCTCAGCCAATCACTGGCCTCGGCGTTCCCAGCCAGTGATTGGCTGAGCGCTCTGTCATCTCAGACAGGCCGCTCCGAAGCTGCTGTTGCCAAGGGGGAAGGAGATGACCTGCGCCTGGACAGGTAATGTATGATGTTTTAAAATCGTCGGTCACCCACCCTGCCCGCTATTCCACGTAGCGATGCGCGGGTGGCGACCGATGATTTTAGGTTTGAACCTAAATGAACGAACAGCCAATGACACTTTCATCAGCTGATCGTTCTCTCTATTCCATGAGGCGACAATCGGACGAATCGGGCCGATTCGGCCGATTATCGCTCCGTAGAATAGGCCCCTTAGTTTGCTCATCTGCGGCTGTGCATGCCTTCTGGCTAATTGGCATTCATTTTCACTAAGCCAACTGACATCCCTTCCTGCGTCTCACTTCCTTGGTCTCTTTTTTTTGCTAAAGACTAAATGGCCTCCCTGACGAAGCCTCAACTGCAGTTTTCTAGTAAGTCAGACACCTAGTGGCTGAATGTATAATTTTTAAACAATTTTTTTATTAATGATTGTACACCATTAAACAATAAAAATCACATTCATAATGGTTTGTAATTAGAGATGAGGGAACCGGGTTCGGGTTCGAGTCGATCCGAACCCGAACGTTCGGTATTTGATTAGCGGGGGCTGCAGAACTTAGATAAAGCTCTAAGGTTGTCTGGAAAACATGGATACAGGCAATGACTATATCCATGATTTCCACATAGCCTTAGGGCTTTATCCAACTTCAGCAGCCACCGCTAATCAAATGCCGAAAGTTCGGGTTCGGATCGACTCGAGCATGCTCAAGGTTCACTCATCTCTAGTTGTAATACAAAATAATACTTTAACTCATACAAACTCAACAGTGAGATATGAAAAGACAGATGATGCCGGTGCAATCTTTAGAATAAGGCCTAAACACCATTAAAGTATGAGTGAATAGCAATCGTTCAATTTCCTCCATGCAATACCTTATTCACCTGGCCCATCTATATCAGAATTATTGTATTCCTGACACCTGTTCCATACTCACACTCAGAGGGTAAATGCTAAGTTAACATTCAAACCCAATAATAGAATTACGAGCTCTGATATATTGATTAGGGAAATAAATAATAAGCAGTGACCAACACCATAAATCCCACACCTTCTCAAATTTACGAGGGCAACCCCTATTTTTATATGTGATATACTCATATGGTAACATGGAATTAATAATGGACTTCAACTTGTTGGATGCAGTAGGCAAGCTCGGATCCATCCATTTCAACGCAATGGTCTTGTGTGCCATAAACAAAGTCTCACTCAAAAATAGCCTCTGATAATGTAACCATTCCTACTCGTCTAATATCCCGAATAAATATACAGTGGTTTGCAATGTTATCAACATTTTTTTTTCAGTATGTCAATTCAAAAAGTGACCTCATATATATTCTATAGAGTCATTACATACAGAGTGAACTTTTTCAAGCGTTTATTTCTGTTAAAGTTGATGATTATGGATTACAGCCAAGAAAAACCGAAAAGTCAGTATTTCAGAAAATTAGAATAATTAACCCAAAACACTTGCAGTGGCTTCCTAAGTGTTATAAAAGGTCCCTTATGGGCCTATTCCACGGCCCAATGATCGCTGAGCGAGGGCTGCAGGGACATCGTTACCGATGTCCTTGCAGCCCTTGCAGCATACATTACCTGTCAGATCTTCTGCTCCCCTCCATCCTCCTCCCCGGGTCCGGCGCGCTCTAGCTTCAGAATGGCCTGTCAGCTGACAGGCCACTCAGCCAATCACAGGCCGTGGGGGTCCCAGCCTGTGATTGGTTGAGCGCTCTGTCAGCTGACAGGCCATTCTGAAGCCAGAGCGCGCCGGACCCGGGGAGGAAGACAGAGCGGAGCAGAAGACCTGATAGGTAATGTATGCTGCTGTTGCTGCTTCTCAAATCGTCGGTCGCCTGCCGTGCACTGCTATTCAACCGTAGCGATGCGCGGTGGGGGAACGATGATTTTAGGTCTGGCCCTAAATGAACGATCAGCCGATGACACGATCATCGGCTGATCGTTCTCTCTATTTCACAGAGCGTTAATCGGACGAATGGGGCCGATTCGGCCGATTATCGTTACTGTGGAATAGGGCCCTATTTAACGATAATCTGAATGATAATCGTCCGGTGGAATAGGGCCCTTAGTCTGGTTCAGTATGCAACACAATCATGGGGAAGACTGCTGACTTGACAGATGTCCAAAAGGCAGTCATTCACACACTCCACAAGGAGGGTAAGCCACAAAAGTTCATTGCTAAAGAAGCTGGCTGTTCTCAGAGTGCTGTATCCAAGCATATTAATGGAAAGTTGAGTGGAAGGAAAAAGTGTGGTAGAAAAAGTTGCACAAGCAACTTGGGAGAACCTCAGTCTTAACAGGATTGTAGCGAAAATGGCATTCAAAAATTTTGGAGAGATTAACAAAGAGTGCCCTGCTGCTGCTTGAGTCAGTGCTTCAAAAGCCACAAGCACATATAGACGTCTACAGCACATGGGCTACAAGTGTTGCATCCCATGTGTCACTCCTGACCAAGAAACAACCCCAGAAGCTTCTTATCCTGGCCAAGGAAAAGATCAGTGGTCCAAGGTGCTGATTTTAGATGAAAGTAAATTTTGCATTTCATTCGGAAATCTCGGTCCCAGAGTCTAGAGGAAGAGTGGAGAGGCAGAATCCAAGCTGCTGGAGGTCTAGTGTGAAGTTTCCACAATCAGTGATGGTATGGGGAGCCATGTCATCTGCTGGTGGAGGTTCATTGTGTTTTATCAACACCAAAGTCAACGCTGCCGTCTACCAGGACATTTTAGAGCACTTCATGCTTCCCTCTGCTGAAAATATTTTTGGAGATGGAATTTTCATCTTCCAGCAGGATTTGGCACCTGTCCACACTGCCAAAAGTACCAATACCTAGTTTACTTACTGCTTGATTGGCCAGCAAACTCACCAGACCTTAACCCCATAGAAAATTATGGGGTATTGACAAGAGGAAGATGAAAGACACCAGTCCCAACAATGCAGACAAGCTGAAGGCTGCTATCAAAGCAACCTGGGCTTCAGTAACCCCTCTGCAGTGCCATCAGCTGATCGCCTCCATGCCACATTGCTGCATTGACGCCGACATTCATGCAAAAGGTGCCCCGACCAAGTATTGAGGGCATTTACTGTACAGACTTTTCATTTGGTTGACATTTTTTTGTTAAAAACATTTTTTTCAGTTGGTTTTATATAATATTCAAATTTTTTGAAATACTGACTTTTGGGTTTTTCTTGGCTGTAATCTATAATCATTAACAGAAATAAATGCTGGAAAAAGTTCACTCTGTATGTAATGAATGTAATAGAATATATGAGGCCACTTTTTGAATTGAATTACTGAAAAAAATACATTTTTGTTAATAATCTAATTTATTGCAAACCACTGTACTTTCACAAGCTAATGGTATACTTAGTATAGTAGTCAATATACTTGTCACCTCCTCTCAAAATATCCCGAAAACAACTACAGCCCCATATCATGTGCCAAATATTAGAGTCTGGTGTCTCTGTACTGGGATATTGTCCCATTTTGTGCAGCCTTACAGGGGTTAAATAACTCTGAAGGGTAATATATAATTGAATTATTAAGGTGTGAAGCCATCATATCCTGCCATATTTTATCAGTAATTGCTGGTATATTAACCTCCCACCTTGTCCTTGCCTGAGGGGGTTCCCTGTCAGATTTAGCCCTTATAAAGTATGAGTATATGGCAGATATAAATCCCTGTGGTCCCTGAGATCTAATGATTCCAATCATTGGGAATTTAGAGAATGATGTCATAGCAGCTGGGAATAGACAATGACATGCGTGGCGAAGCTGGAGATATCGGTAAAAAGCCTCCCTGGGTATATCATGTTTATCCTAAACGTTGAAAAGTACAAAAAGTTTGATTGTCATACACGACTTTTAGGAAACTGACCCCGTGCTGAACCCAGAATTGTGGGTCTAAAGTTTTGGACAGGCGAGTAAAGGTCAGGTTATACCACAGTGGTATATCCAACATTGTATCCTCAAAGTTTAAAAGTTTTTTAGTTGCGGTCCAAACCTGTACTGACAATTTATGTAAATGGGAAAGTTTAGTACCCGGTGACAACCCCCCTCTCAGGCATGGGCCATAAATGTCTCAACCCCAATATAGTATTGTATTTAAAATAGAAAATATAGCAAAAAATATAAGAAGTAATTTGCAAAGACGTAGTATATGACCTCCACTGCTGATTTAAAATGATTTATTGGGAATGACACTGCAATTTAAAGGGTTGGGCTCAGGCCAGGTCAAAAGGAAACTACTTGATCTCTCAGGAGCATTTGACACTGTAGACCACCACCTCCTCCTCTCCATGCTCAGCTCTCTTGGCCTCAAGGACTCTGTTTTCTCCTGGTTTTCCCCTCCTACCTCCTTGACCACTCCTTCAGTGTATCCTTCTCTGGCTCTACTTCTTCTCCTTTACCCCTTGTTGGGGATCCCCAGGGATCAGACCTGGGTCCCCTCCTTTTCTATACAGCCCCCAGCTGACAGACCATCAACATTTCTATGCTGATGACACCCAGCTATAGACCTCTTCCTGTGACATCACCCCTGCGTTCCTACAAAATACTAGTGACTGTCTATCCGCTCTCTAACACCTCTCTATTTCTTAAACTCAATCTTTCTAAAACAGAACTTCTGGTATTCCCTCCCTCTAACCGACCTTGACTTGACATCTTAAGGTACTATTACACAGGCCGATGGGGGCCCGATAATAACTGTAAAAGAGCGCTCGTAGATCGGCGCACGTTTACTGGGCCTTTTACACGGCCCAATAATCGTTTAACAAGGGCTGCATCAACATTGTTACCGATGTCCTTGCAACCCTTGCTTAAACTGTATACATTACCTATCCATGCTGCAGGGCTCCTCTTGCTGTCTTCTTCTCCCTGGGTCCTGCACACTGCAGCTCCAGAGCGGCCTGTCTGAGCTGACAGGCCGCTCAGCCAATTACTGTCCGCGCCGGTCTCGGACAGTTATTGGCTGAGCGGCCTGTCTGAGCTGAAGCTGCAACGCGTGAGACCTGGGGAAGAAGATAGATGAATGTAGTAGAAGTAGAAGAAGTAATGTATAGAGTTTTGAAATCGTTAGCCGCCGGCTGCGCACCACTATCACACGTGGCGATGCGCGGTCAGCGCCTGACAATTATAGGTCCAATTCTTTATCAACAATCAGCTGATGATCGTTGTCATCGGCTGATCGTTTTGTTTATTATACAGAGCGATAATTGGCCCGATAGGGCCCTTACTCTCAGTCTGTGGTACTAGTATAACTCCTGTTCATCAAGATTGATGTCTGGGGGTTATGTTAGACTCGGATCTATCTTTTACTCCTTATATTTCATCTCTAGCTTGCTCCTGTCATCTACATCTCAAAAACATCTCCATAATCCATCCATTTCTCACCATAAGACAGCATAAGACTCTTACTGTCGCCCTGATTCATTCTCATCTTGACCACTGTAACTCCCTACTAATCAGTCTTCCTTTCTCTAAATTCTCCACTCTCCTCTCCTGAACACAGCAGCCAGACTCATCTTCCTCTTCAGCCGAAATCTTCCCCTTGTGCCAGTCTGGTTTACCATTAGGTCCAGAATTCAGTTCAAACTCCTCACCACCACTCATAAAGCTCTCCACAATGTTGCCCCCATACATCTCCATCCTACCTGTGCTGTATGTTCTTCTAACATCTTCCATAATCAAAGCCTTGGATTCCGGCCTCCAAGACTTCTCTCGTGCTGCACCATTTCTGTGGAATACCCTACTCAAAGACATTAGACTCAATTTCTACACTGAGAGTTTCAAGCGTGCCCTAAATACTCATCACGCTTATAGCTTTCCCTAAACATGTCTCCCCTTCTGCTGTCTCCTCACCTTCTACTGTATAGCACAGACGGTTCAACATACTTTTACCTGTACTTGGACAATGACAATGACGTGTGACTGGCTCACCCAACACTTATAGGCACTTTTTGATTCTTTGTACAATGGGTGGACCATTGGCAAATAAAATACTTGTTGCCTCTTGTGTCACCCCCAGTCCTCCTAGTCTGTAAGCTCTAGTGAGTAGGTCTCTCACTCCCTTTGTAGCTTTATATTTTTCAATTATTTAATTCTGTCATGTGTAAATGTAACCCCTGTAAAAAAAAAAAAAAAGAAAAAAAAAGAATTATTAATATTATTATTATAAGGGCAATTTCCGACATATATAAAAATTCAGTTATTAGTTCATTTCAAGGTTCATTTCCACCAGGGCAGTATTACAGCGAAAAGTGCTGGTGGAGTAACTATATACTAGTTAGGGAGTAAGGGCCTGTTCACACTACGAAATTGGAAATCCCCCAGTGCAGACTCGGTGCTGAATCCTGCCTTCTATCTGTTTGAATGGGAGGTCTCACGCACCTCTGCTCTCTGCGCCTCGCCGCTCAAAGAATAGACATGTCAATTTCTTGAGCGGAGAGGCGTGGAGAGCGCAGGCGCACAAGCTTTCGCACTAAAACAGACAGAAGGCAAGATTCAACACGTGGGTGAATTTTGGCGCTGATTCCATAGTGTGAACAGGTCCTTAGTCTTGGTTGTGGGAGAAGTGACAAGAGGGACTTCCAAGGGCAGATAGATTTCTGCATAGGGTTAACTGGGGATGTTGTTGTGTGAGATGCAGTAGTTTAAATTATCCACACTAATGAATAATTTCATCAGACGCGCCCCCCTTAGATCTGATACGTCCCGTACTTAACGATCTGATGTCGCTTTCCGCAGTAGAATTAGTCAATAATCTAGTCAGCGCCTGCATTTAACCTCGTGAAACTTTTGAAGCTGAAGTGGGGCCGAGGACCCTTTTATGTCCTATGGAGGGAGTTTTTTTTTTTTTTTCATTTACGTTTGTCAGAGATGGAAAGAATTATCGCGCCATCTCGAAAAGCTTCTCTGGAACATTAAACGCTGTTGGGATTTAAGAGGAAAAAAAAAAGAGAGACAGTTCTTTGAATACAAAATAGTTTTCTTCATTGAACGACAGGGAAGAATGATGTCAGACAGAATTTTTGAGAAAATCTCATTATTTCATTTTAAGGCTGAAAACATTCGTAGCCCGAGGGGAGCAGGAACAGCCGTCCATGAAATATGTTACTGGTCCCAGTGGCAAGGAGAACCTGGAGGGAAAAAAAAGTTTAGTTGCATTTTTAATGGAAAAACTTGTAAAGTTTTGCAAAGACCCCAATGGATTAGATACAATACAAATGTGGCCCCTGGATAATGGACCAACCATAACATTATAACCAGCTGCTAATGTTGTGTAGGTTCCTCTTATGTTCTGGCCCATTAGGGCCGGACTCCATAGACCTGTGATGTCCCCCCTGGTATCAGTGGCAGATCCTGAAAGGTGGAAGGTGCGGCCTATATGGATTGGGCTTTTTCCTCCAGCACATCCCAAAAAATGATCTATTGAGATCTGGGGAATCTGGAGTCACCACCTTCATGTCTTTGTCACTTTCCTCATTCCTAAACAATGTCTGCAATGTAACAGGGGCATTATCCTACTGAATGAGGCCGCTGCCATTAGAGGTCCCGCTGCCATGATGGGGGACTTGGTGTGTATAATGGTTAGGTGGGTGGTACATATCACAGTAACATCCACATGATGCCAGGACACAAGGTTTCCAGCAGAACATTGCCCATCACACTGCCCCATCTGGCCTCCACCATCTTCTTCCCATAGTTCATTTTGGCGCCATCTCTCTCCCAGGTAAGTGAGGCATGCGCATCGGCCATCCACATGATGTAAAACTTGATCAATCAGACCAGGATGCCGTCTTTCATTGCATCCAGTTCTGATGCACATGAGCATCAGAACTGGATGCAATGGAAGACAGCCATTATAGGCACTTTTGACAGTGGACTGGGATCAAGCTAGATGACAGACTAGCCTTCAATAAGCCTTGTGCCCCCATGTTCCCGGTCTCTGGTTGACCGTCCTTGTAGCACTTGGTCAGTACTAGAGATGAGAACCTGCTGAA
This sequence comes from Dendropsophus ebraccatus, assembly GCF_027789765.1. Lineage (NCBI taxonomy): Eukaryota > Metazoa > Chordata > Amphibia > Anura > Hylidae > Dendropsophus > Dendropsophus ebraccatus. The sequence continues at coordinate 99,739,012 of NC_091462.1, read as the reverse complement.
ATCTCTGGTTCGCATTTGCCTATGGCTTTATCCAAGTTTTCCAGGCATCCACCTTCTTGAGCAAACTTGAGGTTTCGGCAGGTTCCCTCATCTCTAGTCAGTACTAACCACTACATACTGGGAACACACTAGGCGGGCTGTTCTGGAGATGCTTTGACCCTGGCGTCTACACTACCTGTCCCTTATCACAGTGACTCAGATATTTACACTTCCAGAAGTCAATGCACACTTACTACCTGATATATCTCACCCCTGACAGATGCCATTGTCACCACATAATCCATGTTATTCACTTTACTTTAATGTTGTGGCTGATATGCATTTCTTCTCAGAAAACTAGTGCAGCTCCCACACAGGCTGTCAGTCGGTTTCCTGGCAAATGTTGTGATGCGACAGTAAAGCCCTTTTACATGGTGTTCCGAGCCCTTTTACGTGGTGTTCCGATATTGTACACAGAACAACCTAAAGCTACAGCCGCAGGGGATAGACAGTGCTGCTGCAGGTCCCCTATACTATGGTGGTATGGGAGAGGCAGCATTCTTTCTTCAAGACCAGAGCTAATTTGCATAATTTATTTCCCAGGGAGCATTGCCTGGTCTGTAAAGCCCCTATTACACAGGGCGTCAAGAGGGAGCAAACGAGCTACGACCTGTTAGGTCAGCGCCCGCTTGCTCCTTGTTTCCCCGCCCGCTGCCTACGCTATTACAGGTGTCGGCAGCGAGCAGGTAAGGGAGATAGAAGATAGCGGAGGTCTGCTGCCGCTGCTCCTTTTCTGCGCAGTGACAGCAACAGATTGCTGCTATTTAGATTGTTGGTCTTTCAACATGTTGAAAGACAGCGCTGTGTATGTCGGCTAATCTTCAGCTGTATGTCGGCTAATGTCTTCTATTACATTAAGCGATTATTGTCCATAATGGTCGGTGGCCGATAATCACTTTGTGTAATAGGGCCTTAAAGGGGTAATCCAGCGTGGGGGCAGTTTTTCGCTGGGACCGGGCAGGAGGTGGCCGAGGGAAAAGACATCCACTCACCTCCCCGTTTCCAGCCGTTTTAAGTCCGATCAGATCCCGCCTTCTTCACTGAGTGGCTGAGCGGACCTGAGACGTCACGTCTCGGGCCCGCGTCAGACACCCGGAAACGGCTGGGAAACGGGCACCGGAGCGCCGGGATGTGGGACCGAGGTGAGTGGACGTCTTTTCCCTCGGCCACCTCCTCCCCGGTCCCAGCGAAAAACTGCCCCCACGCTGGAGTACCCCTTTAAGACACATCTGGTAGTCTCCTCGAGACAAACAGGATGCTTCCCCTCAGAGCCACTGGCCTTAGTGTATTATCTCCACCGCGGTTCCCACTACACGGCCTTTCGCTCTAAGGCATTTTTTATTGCAGTCGGCTTTGCTCTTATTTTTCTTCACCTCCGGCCTTGACTTGTGACTGGCCGCTCTGTAATCCTGGGTTATTATACCTGTGGTGTAGCATTGTCCGGGCCGAGCGTATAATAGACAAGCAGCCTGCACTTGTAATTCAGCACTAAGCTCACAACCTTCCCGTTTTTCTGATGCACTTAATAAGCGGCTCCCGAGGCCACAATGCTTATCGCTGTGTGCTACCTTCATGGGTCTACATAAGAAATAACAAGTGCCACCGCGGCACACATTGACGTGTGACCTGCTAATCTGCGACCTGTTCCTGTGGAGGGTGCGGTTATTCAGCCCCCCCCCCCCCCCAGGCCTTGTATCAATAGAGATAGGCTTTGTCTTAATTATGCTTGGTGTCTGCTCCAACTGTATCCATGCGGCTCTACTCACCTGGTACAGCGGTATAGCATAATACAGTACACTATTGTATAAAAAGATATAACAGCAAAAAAGAAAATATACAGTGCGGATCCCATTAGTATACTATCCTATTGTCTGTACAGTGGGATATGGTGTCCCCCGATCTATATAGTGTGGTAATTCATCTACATCAGCGACTATCTCTGAGCTTTGTGCCACACATGTAGAAATTTTCTGCATATTAAAAAAATAATGATGACAGAATGTGGAAATAAGTGAAGTAATTGCATGAAAAAAAAAAAACTCCAGACACTTCCCCTTTAAGCACTCCCCTTTGTGATAATTCGCTATGAATATTCCTGAAGAACATTCATTTCACTCTCCATCTCTCTTGATATCTTTTTCCGCTTTAAATGCGGCTGTGATCTTTCTTCTCCCTTCAGTCGTTCGCTTCAGAACAGGATTGGATGGCGGTAATTACAACGACCTGGGTTTAATTATCTTAACGTTCGGTACATCCAGCGCCGAGGATGAGAACACTGACTGTGAAACCTGTCACAAAACGCAATTTTACTGGAATTATATTTTATCTTGTAAATTAAGAGATGCCAAAGTGGACATGTGTAGGATTTATACCATACAATACCATGTATGTAGAAATCTCCAGTTAGAAATTAGCCACTAGCCCACCAGCTATTACGCATGCTGATTATTGGCTCAGGTCAGATCACATAGGACATCACAGTTCCAGGTCAGAGCACCCATACTGACCCCTGTTCACAGCCAAAAGTGAAAACTATGGGCATGTGAACATCAGAACTGGATCATAGAGCAACGGAAGAAGGCACCAAGCCCGATCGATCATGTTATTCATCATGTGGGTGGTCGGGTGGGTGTGGCACACTTACCTGGAGAAGAGATGGCATGAGGACGGGAAGAAGACAAGATGGCGGGGGCAGTGTGATGGGTAATGTTCTGCTGGAAGCCTTGAGTCTTGGCATTATGTGGATGTTTCTGTGACATGTACCACCTACCTAACCATTGTCCAAACCAAGGCCTTCCTTCATGGCAGTAGCAGGATAATGCCCCGCCACACTGCAGTCATTGTTCAGGACAGGAGATGAAGTGATGACCCGGCCTCCAGAGTCTTCACATCTCAAACCAATCGATCATCTGTAGGATGTGCTGGAGAAACAAGTCCCATCAGTGGTGGCCACAATTCTCATCTTCCAGGACTTCACTACGTGTTACATTTCTCCGGTGCGGTAAATTATCCCAGGAGCATCGTTGTCTTAGTTAGTAAGCTTAGTAGAAAGAAAGTGATTATGAGTCAGCCGAATGTGCTTCAAACACTTCATTGGGTGTCAGAGCATTTATATAGGAGTCCCCGGTCTGAAGGGCTCACAGTTTATTCTTAAGACAATCGTGTTTCAGTTGTGGCGGCACATTGATTAATTTACAGAGCAAATTAATGAGGTCAAGTACATCTTCCCTCCGAGAAATGAGAAGAATACTGTTCTTGTAGGAGTTTAGTATTGGGTTTATGGAGGCATGACAGATGAGTCAGTTGGGGGTCACGGTGTACCAGAGCCGATCGTCATTGAGATGTCATTGTCCTTAATTTATCATTTTTTTTCCTATATTATCCATAAACACGTAATATTTGTATGAATAAAGAAAGTGAAGTTCTCCGCTGATATTTAAAGGGATAGATCTGAGCATTAGTTAGAGCAGGTTACATAGAGATTGACTTGGTAAAATGACTCAGTACAGCCTTAGGCTAAGTTCACACTACGTAAGTTTCCGGCCGTAGGCCGTTCCGTGAATAAGCGCCCGGGGATTTACGTAGTTTTACATTGTACGTAGTACAATGGAAAGTATACGATCTACGGCTGCACAGTTCACACTACGTAAGAACTTTCGCCCGGATCGTATGCGGCGCCGTAAAAAATTAACCAGACCATTGTTTCAGGACGAAAATGCTGTAACTTACTCCCGTAGCGTAACATGCGGTCCCGTACAGAGTGGTGATTTCTTCCTTTTTGCACTTTGATTTGCCGATCCAAAAGGTTCTGTGGGGTGTCCGGGGCTAGCCGAAGATATCCAAGTAAAAGACCGCTGTCAGATTGCTATGTACGGCGCTCGGGAAGCGTAAGTAGACTACGGGCGTAAGTTCGCAGACCGTACGTAGCCGGCCGCAACTTCCGTAAATCCCCCGCCGGAGTTTCACACGTATATGTCCGGCCGCGTAAAATATGCGGCCGGACATATACGTAGTGTGAACATAGCCTAATAATCGCTCCTTTAGGGTAAGGGTACTGTTAGACGGCCCTATGTCGGTCCCATCAATAATGTAAACGAGCGCCGATCTGCTAGATCTGCGCTCATACAGTGAGCCTATTCCGTGGCTCGGTAATTGTTTAGCAAGGGCTGTGTATATGTAAATTGTTAGAGATGTCTGTGCAGCCCTTGCCCTAAACTGTTCATAAATTACCTCTTTACGCTTCCAAACCTGCTTTGTCCCCTGCTTGCTTCCTGACGGCTGCAGCTTCAGACTGGTCTCTAAGCTGACAGGCCGCTCAGCCAATCACAGGCTGGGACGCCATGGCCAGTGATTGGCTGAGCGGCCTGTCAGCTCAGACACAGCTCTGAAGCTGCAGCCGCGGCAGGAAGCGAGTAGAGGGCAGGAGAAGACCGGGAGCGTGGAGAGGTGATGTATAACAGTTTATTCATTTGTTAGCCGCACATACTATTACACATAGCTATTACACGTAGCAATGCGTGATCGGCAGCCAATGATTTTGGTGTCAGACCATTTGACATGACCATGATTGTTTTAATCAGCTGATCTTTGTCTCTGTTACACGGAACGATAATCGGCCAAATCAGCCTGATTCGGCCTATTATCGCTCCGTGTAATACATAGTTGCCGACAGTCCCGGTTTTGCCAGGACTGTCTTGTTCTGAGGAGACAGCCCCGGCAAAACCATGTCCCGGGTGTGTCCTGGGAAGCTCCACCCCCCCGCTGCAGGAAGACCCGCCCCCTTCCAGCTCAAGTGATGTCACTCATGCAGAGCAGGGAGAGGAGTCCCTGGGGGACTAGAGGAACCATACTGGTGAGGTAAGTATAGTTTTTTTTGTTTTAAATACAGATGAACGGACAAGAGGATGCTGAAGGGGGTACTGGTATGATGATGAAGGGACTGGAGGAGAATGAAGGGGGTAGTAGTATGATGATGGAGGGGCAGGAGGATGAGAGGGGTAGTACTATAATGATGGAAGGGCAGGAGGATGAAGGGGATAGTAGTATGATGATGGAGGGGAAAGGAGGATTAGAGAGGTAGTACTATGATGACGGAAGGGCAGGAGGATAAAGGGGAGGTAGTATGATGATGGAGGGGCAGGAGGATGATGAAGGGGTAGTAAAATGATGATGGAGGGGCAGGAGGATGAAGGGGGTAGTAGTATGATGATGGAGGAGCAGTAGGATGAAGGAGGTAGTAGTATGATATGGGGTTCAGCTGCATCATATGGGTACAAACTACCAGTAGAATGCTATCTCTGAGTCTCAGCCTGCTCTGAGTGGGGTGTGTAATATACTGGGGACCTGAAACTGGGGTGTGTAATATACTGGGGAACTTATACTGGGGTGTGTAATGCATATCTCCCTAGAGAACAAAAGGTTTGAGGATTGAAATTTGACATCCCCCACCCCCACCCCCACCCCATACATATAACATAGTTGACCAGTCCTGCCGCATCCATCTGGTTTGGATGGCTTTGCTCTTCTTCCTCTGTGTTTGGGCACATTCACTGCAGACAGGGCTGTGGGGGGAGGCTCCTGCTGCAGCTAGGTTGTCTTACAGCTAAACACAGGATTGTGGGAAGGAGGAATCGATCACCTGGGACGCGTTGGTCAATCTTCTGGCACAAACAGAGAGGATTTCTTTTGATACATTTCTACAAAATAGGATCACAGAAAAGGAGGATTTACAGGGATATTTTTTTTAATCATGTTTATATTCTTGTGAATTGTTCTGTGTTTTGTAGTCCTTTAAGGCCTATTCACACCAGCAGCTTTCATATGCCACCATTAAATCGTAGCCAAATCCTCCAAATTATAACTACCACTGGATTTTTACACGAAATGATGGCCGTGTACTGAATCCACCAATACAACAGTGTGTTTTTCTTTAACAGCCTGACTATTAAGCAGGTGTGTAGGCAGGGGTCCCATACATTATGCATTATTGGTATATTTGGGGTGTTTACACCTGCGTGGAGTATAGAAATGTTCCTCAGTAGGAAGCTGGTGATGGTATAATGTACTAAGTGGTTAATGTGCAAGGAAATGCAATGTAATTGAAGGCTTGCCGCTAGCAGATCTGTAGGAAAGTTCTGTAAATGTGGGGCTTGTGGCTTCAGATGAATGCACAGGGGGCTCTATTATTATTATACAGCTGGGGAGGGGGTGGGCATGAGTGGGTATGGGTAGGCCTTACCAGTCTCAAGCAGGTAGGAGTAACATGCTATTACAGTAATGTGTAGATTGTATTGTCGTACAGAAGACCTTTCTATAGCATTTGTAGAGCTGTACAGCCGTACATTGGACAGGAATCCCTCCAGTCCATTATAAGAGGGTGCAATGAACTGCCCCAATTTGTTAACAAGCTATTCAAGTGGGTGCAGTGGTGCCCAGTAAACTACCAGTCAATGAGGATCATCACACAGCTGGCTGCAGTCAAAATCTTTATAAAGTCACAGTCGGTTGAAAAACAATCACCCACGAATCTAGATTATTGTCATAAATTACATAAATTTTTTAATTGAAAAAGCATTATTAGTAATCAATCTTCATCAACATACACAGAGTGTACTGCAATGCAGTGCAGGCTATGAAGCGGGATGCAATAAATTATAATATACACCACATAGCATGACAGTACAACATACGGCACAGGTTTCTTAACCATTATGAGATTAGTGCACCTTGAGCGTGCTCGAGTCCGACCATTCAGCATTTAAATACTGGTGGCTTAAAGGAGAAGTCCAGCCAGAACCATGTTTTTAGCAAGTGCTGGGGAGGAGGAGAATAAAAGAAATAAAGTGCTCTTACCTCCCCCCATTCCAGCACTGGTGGCCACATACTGCCACTCTGGTCCCCGGTCTGTGCGGGGACCCGGGTTGTGACGTGGGAGGTCCGCTCAGCCAGTCAGCGACCGTAGTGGAGTCCCGCCTAAGTCGCTGACTGGCTGAGCGTACCTCACACATCACAACCCGGGTCCCCTCTCAGACCAGAAAGTGGCCAGGGACCTGGGGACTAGAGCGGCGGGATTCTGCCACCAGCGCTGGAGCGGAAGAGGTAAGAACATTTTACTTCTTTTATCTTCCCCCTCTCCAGCACTTGCTAAAAAATGGGTTTGGCCCGACTTCTCCTTTAAGAAGTTGAATGCAGCCCTAGGAATTTCCAGGAAAACATGGATACATCCACCGGTATTTAAAGGGTAAACGGTCGGACTTGAACAGGCTCGAGTTGCACTTATCTCTACCAAGTATACATCATACCACATGCTACACTAGTTTTTTTTTTTTTTTTTTTAAATACTTAACTAAAACAAATAAAAAAATGTTACACGCATTGAGGGGGATGGGAAGAAGGGCCTAAGGAAGACAAAGCACAAACCCAAAGTTTTATTGAGACATGAGAGTGGAAAGGGGCATTTGTCTTCTTCTACAGCTACAACAGGGTGATCGGAGATTGGAATAGTCTCTGATCTGAAGGCGACTGTCCAGGAAGGACATACCCTCCATTCTCAACACAAGTCAAATCCTGGATTGTCCACTAGAGTCCCTAAAACTGTTCATATGGTGCAAAGCCTACTAGATTTCCGTAACAGATGGACCCCAGGAAATAGTCCATTAGGCACCAAATGGTATGATTGACAATTACAGGTTTTTTTATGACCAAACATTCAGTCCAAAACGAGGTTGTCTTCTCTGATATAGATGTTCGGGTTATCTTATGGGCATGTATGAGATTTTACACTGACTTATGAGTAAAATCTTGTAGATGTGCAGGAAATTACCCAAATGTAGTCAATAGCTGCTAAATGTGACCCGTGGCTCTTTATACAGGTTGCCGAAATATACAAGCTATGGAATGGCGAATCATAGTTAGAATGAGCTTCAAACCCCACAGTTTATTTTGGAGTCTTGATGAAGCCAAACATTGTCCTGGTGATGGAGCTGTCATTGGTGTCAGGAGGATGCCACCAGTCGTGAGCTCAGGCTCCACAGTCCAGTTTTCCAAGATGGAAGCTACAATCATTGGAACCTTCTTTTTGCCCATGTGGGATGAAGTTGGAGTAATAGGAAGACATTTAAGCACTTAAGGTGAACTTACAATGAGCTCTACTGGGTTATCCATCGATGAACCCATTGCTGCGGTAGCCTTAACCACTGAGCCATATCACTGCCCTAATTGTCTCCTAGTAGCACCAGAGATACTGTAAGTGTTGTTTGCGCTATGTTTCTTGACACATCTCTAGGAGATAAACTCACGGTTCTCACTGACTGACACAACTTCTCACTTATTAAACCTTCTCCATATGCAGGAAAAAGGGTGGCACAGCCGTAACAAGCCTGAGTCATCTCATTCTGAAGGTGTCAAGTCTCTTCTACCTGACGTGTAGAACCTGGAGTCTTAAAGGGAACCTGTCATCACTGTCATGCTTCCCGAACCACTGGTCATCGGTGTGATCCCTGGGGGATTCTCCCTGACCCACAAGCCATGTCAATCATTACAGGAGACTTAGTACCACTGCATGTGTATGTAGCTGTGCAATCCTGCAGTTCCCGACTCAGCGCTGCAGACGTCACAACCCGGGTCATGGACTGGCCGCTTAGCCAGTCAGTGACAGGGTTGGGACACCACTTCAGTCACAGATTGGCTGAGTAGGCTGTCCATCATCTGGGACAGGCATTTTTGAGTCGTGACGTTAACAAAGCTCTGTGAAAAATGCCTTCTGGTGGGGGTCCTGGGGCCCGGTCAGGCTGCGCAACGTGGGCACGGGGAAAGGTAAGCAATGCTTTATTGTTACTCTCCCTCTCCTGCTTCTGCCACCTGTTAAAAGTTATATAAGGCCGGACTTCTCCTTTAAGTTATATTACAGAGTTAGGCTGTTCCAGAATACCGCTTTGTTTGCACTTTTACACCATGGCATACCAATAAAAAGTACAGTGGTACCTTGGTTTTAGAGTAACTTGGAGTGAGAGTGTTTTGCAAGAAGAGCTCACAGTTTTTTAAACTTGTGACTTGGTTTAAGAGCATTGCTTTGGTTTAAGAGCTCCCTGTACTGGGTGGGAGGGGGGAGTGGGGGAGGGGCATGGTCTGCATAGCGGGGTCTACAGCCCTGTACTCTGACCCAGGAAATCTCCCTCACCTTCCAAATCATAGCAGATCCACTTCAGGCTGGGGCTTACATCAGGGGACAGGTCTGTGGAGGTAATCATTCCATAGCTGTAACCCCTCTCTCCCCGGACAGAGAGCGCTGCTATACGGTGCGCACTTATGCCCTGCTCACTTCTTCATACTCGCTGCAGTCTCTGTCAGTCCTTGTGTTTCCCATCCTCTCCATTACTGTACAGTAACTTATAATATCACATATTCTGCTGTTTCTAAATGTTTGTTTAATTAGTTTTACATGTTATTCAGAATACAAAATCCTTATTTGTGGGGTGTGGAACCAATTGTTTGCATTTCAATTATTTTTTATGGGATAATTTGCCCGTAATCCAAGGCACCACTGTATATGGTTTTAGTGTGTTTTTTATGCATTCTTGACATCAAATCACAATCCGAGCAGCTTCTCACTTGCTACTTTAGGCAAGCATATAGCGTGTGTACAGCAAGGGCCATGGGGGGGGGGGGGGTCACAAACTTTTAGCAGGAGCATTGCTGTGGCTTCTGGGTTGCCACCTCTGCTGTAGTCATCTCCAAATTCAATCCAAGCAAGGATTATGTTCCAGTCCATCCAGTCCCTCTGGGACTTTGGGACTTGACAGATGCCGGACTGCGAGTCACTGTATTGCAGATGGTGTTCTAGGTCGCACCACTCTCTATGTCAGATTCACTTTAAATGCTTCTAATCCCTTGGTCTGAAGGGAACAGTAACTCCCTCTCAATTTATATTGACCTTCAGAAATTCCTAGAGGCAGTCCTGCTGGAGTGTTTTCGCCAAGAATTGCTTGATATGTTATTCTGCTCAGTGCTGACTTGTAATGGACCGATCACTCATCCGTCCTTTAAGTGTGAGCCCTGTGTCCGGCCTCTGGGAACACGCCGCTCCTCGTGTACTAAACCAAAACCTGCAAATCTATAGCTCATTCCCATCTGCTGCAGTGTCCTGGTAAATCTTTTTCTTATCATATGCGTACTTGGTCAGGATAAGGTAAAAGTAGGAGATTGCGGGGGTCTGACCTCTGTACCCCCTGCCGTTCTTTGTATCGGGCTGTGGGTACGACATGTGACCCGTGGTTCTATTCATTCCTATGGAGCTGACAGAAAGAGGCCAGGAACAACGTTCTTCCGGCGTACTTAGCGTTTTCTATCTCTCAATACGAATGAATAGAGCCGCAGAAGCCAGAGCCCGATACAGAGATTGGCGGGGCTTACAGAGGTCTGACGCCATGCAGCTCTAGGTTTTCCCTATATATTTTGCTTACACCTATAGGGTACTTAAACTGGTTGAGCGTTTTTGTTCTAGTACTCTAATATTTACGCCCTATAGAGTTACGTCACTTTTTATTTCAGCTCCATACTGAGCTTACATTGTTGTTAACATGTTATGATTACCTCTCCTGTTATTGTATACGGGGCATTGTCATGCTGTTTTAATAATGTGTTGTACTTTCTTAGAGACTTGAGTCTCTGTTCTCTCTATATTCTGTTTTTTTTTTTAACTCTTAATAAAAAGAGATTTGCAGAAAAAAAAAGTCGATTTTTCCTGGAGTACCTCTTTAAGTGAGGTAAAGGCAGGTAGGTTCCGCCCATGAGGTGCTGACATTAACATTTTTAGATGAGTACCGCCCCTTGGGGTTTGGCTTAAATTAAATTCAGGGTTATTTCCCTGCACATATAAAAGATTTTACATGACCTCAAAGTATAGCAAACTTTGCTGTATACTTTTCAGAGTATACATGAGGGAAATTACCCAAATGTAGGCAACTGACTACATTCAGGATATTGAAATATATCTGGCCTGAGGTTCTCCTTGCACGTATTACGTTACAACAGCAGTGCCGACTACACATTGATATAGTGACTTCATGCAGGTATATGTCGCCATGTCGCCATCCGTTGCCGATGTATACGAGCCATAGAGTGCTGAATTGGGCCACCTCAGGCCTGCAGCCCATCAGGGATTATAGCATTAATGGAACAGTATAACAAAGCAGGCAATAGTAAAGAAAATAAAAGGTAAGTATCACCTGTTAAGTGCTGGGATAAGGAAAAGATAAGCTCCGCCCATGAGGTACTAAAATAAAGAAAATTGTAGGTGAGACCCACCCATGAGGTTTGGCTTAAAGAAGAAAATGCTGAAGAACTGTATAGGCCTATTTGTTTTAGTGAGGTGAGGTTTTCAGCCCAGAGTCAGGAGGTTGCAGTAAGTTACGGTACAATGGCTAACTGATTACAAGCCAGACTTGCCACAATACAAAGAACATGGAACATTTCTCTGTGACAGAGTTCCCCAACCTGTGGTTCTCCAGCTGTTATAAAACTACAACTCCCTGCATGCCCTGATAGCCGCACGAGCTGTAGTTCTAGAACAGGTTGGGGGACACTTCTCTTTAGAATTCTGGTCTTAACTTTTATCCCTTTGTGTTTGGCCCTTCAGGGGTTTGACTTGCATTGAGTAGGATACAAAGGGTTAATCTGGCAGCAGTAGCGTCGTCCTCTGTGCCAAGCCGTGGTCCTGTTGCTCTCTTTGATGTGGTGCCAGGGCCGCCCAGGCCTTAGAGCAGCTGGCAGACACTCACCTCCTGCTAGGACCAAACACCTCAAAGACAAAGTTCCATCAGATGGAAAGATTCAGGAGGAATAAATCAGCAGAAGATCAGTGATAGGTTTCAGAATATAATGTAAATGGGCTAAATAGGGAATTTCTGTATTTAATATAGTTACTATAGCTCCCATTCTCCAGTGTAGAGTTTACCTTGGGCCTGTGTGTGTCAGCACTATGCAGATCAATGGTGTTTCTGTTGGTTATGTATGGAAATCGCAGTCACAAGATCCTATTGATAGGAGATGTGTGTTCAAACAACCCCTTTAAGGCTAGATGGCAACTTTGAGCGTGACAAAAATCATAGTGTCGGCTTGCCTTCAATGTGGTCCTGTTGCAACCTTCAAATTGCTGCAACCAGTCCATCCTGGTTTGTCCCGAACCTTGTTGCAAATGGTGTGCTGCTACGCGACCAAATTTACACCCATTAAAGGGGAACTAGCAGCAGGTCACACAAATCTAACCTGCTAATATATCCCTATCTCCGAGGAGGAAGGTATGTCTCGTTCCAGTGCAGTTAGTCGTGTGCTCCACAGTCCGGTGAGACTGTAATGAGCACTGCCCACCCCCATAGCGCCAATCCGGCCAATCTGGTACTATGGGGGCAGGCAGTGCACTTAATGGACTCACCGAACTAAAAGATTAACAGCACCAGAACAGCACTGAGGATGAAGGTAAGACACATATCTTCCTCCTCGGTGTCTCCTTTGCAATAGGGTCATATCAGCAGGTTAGATTTGTCTAACCTGCTAATAGTTCCCCTTTAACTGCAATGTGGATCTTTGATCACAGCCTGTCCCCTTTCATGTTCCTTAGAGATGAGAAATATGTGGCTGCTGCTTTCTCACCTCTCCTTATTGAAATTTGTATACATTCAGCCGAGATGAGCGGGCATGTGTGTGAGGGAATCAGGACTGATAGCTATTGACCCTAATATAAGTATTCAGTTATTAAAGGGGCTATTTATGATTAAAAAAAACATGGCTGCTCAGTTCCAAAGTAAATGGAGCCAAGTTGTTTTTTAAAGGAAAATAGCTGTTTTTTTCTAATCCTAGAAAGCCCCTTTAAGGGTATCCTTCACCATATATGAAAGCACCTCCCTATTTGTCAGATTTTGTGCATACTTGTTTTCAGTATAAAATATCACATTTCAAGGATGCATTCACAGGTGACGTGTTTGCAGCTGATTTCCCGCAGAACGCTGATCCAGGGATTATTCTGATTGCCGTTTTGGAGTCGGGAAGGAATTTTTCCCCCATGTGATGGGACAATTGGCATCTGCCTCATGGGGGTTTTTGCCTCCCTCTGGATCAACACAGTAGGATTTGTCTAGGTTGAACTTGATGGATTCTTTTTTTTTTTTTTTTAACCTTATTAAAGATGTAGTGCGGCGCTCAGCAATTATTCACAGAATAACACACATTACAAAGTTATACAACTTTGTAATGTATGTTATGTCTGTGAATGGCCCCCTTCCCATGTCCCCCACCCCCGCACGTGTACCCGGAAGTGTGGTGCGCTATACATACCTGACGCGTGTCGATGCAATCTTCGGGAGGCCGGCTGACTCACTGCAGCCGTCCCGCATGCTGGCCCCCCTCTGCAGCGTCATCAGCTGCTCAGCCGTGATTGCCAATCGCGGCTGAGCACAGTTATGACGCGGCAGGGGCGGGTCGGCTGGCCTCCCGAAGATGACGTCTTTGAAGAAGATGGCTGACGGGGTCGGTCGACACGGATCAGGTATGTATAGTGCACCACACTTCCGGGTACACGTGCGGGGGTGGGGGGACACGGGGAAGGGGGCGATTCACAGACATAACATACATTACAAAGTTGTGTAACTTTGTAATGTGTGTTATTCTGTGAATAATTGCTGAGCGCCGCACTACCTTTTTAACTATGTAACTATATTCAGTACAATTGTAGTCTATGGCCCTGCATTTATGTAGTGACAACAGGTTTAACTATTTAAAGTGTCACTGTCGTTTAAATTTTTTGCAGAAATCAATAGTACAAAGTTTTAAGAAACTTTGTAATTGGGTTTAATAGCTGAAAAATGCATTTTTATCATAAAAAAGGAGTTTGAGCTCTGCCCCCTGTCTTCATGGTTTTCTATGGAGAGAGGATGGCTGAAGGGAGATGAGGCACCAAAACAGGACAACAAAGAGTTAATTTACAGCTACATTTTACAGAGGTTATCTCCTCTGAGGTCAGCACTGACCTCTCTGACCTCTGAATACTGGCTTTCACACAACTCCCACTGTGTAATCCTTTGTTCTCTGCTGTCAACTAATCTCCCTCCTCCTCCCCTCTCCATAGGTTACACAGGGCCCGACTGATGTAAAAGAGGCGAGATTTCCTGATAATGAGCAGTGGATGAGAAAAAGGAGGAGGGGGGACCTGGGGGAAAGTCTTTTTGAATGCAGATAATGGCATATTTGTCTAATAAACCCAGTTACAAAGTTTCTTAAAATCGCCTGGACTATTGATTTGTGCAAAAAAAAAAACACAACAGTGACAGTTTAACAAATGCTTTCCTGCCCGCACTCCTTGGGCATGCTCCTGCTCGAATCTTCGGGTCCCCTGCTCACTGACAGCCTGCTCATCCAATCAGTGGTTGCAGCAGAGCAACTCAGTGATCGGCTGAGCAGGCCATTAGTGAGCAGAGACCTGGAGACTCGAGCAGGAGCGTTACATGTGAACGCACCTTTGTAGAACATTGTGACTACACTGACAGCAGGGCGTTACCATTACCCCTGTCAATACAGTGTTCCCCTATGTAGCGGTGCAGCTGTGGTTGGACAGTGTCAGAACAGGTTTTACATGCAAGGGGTATGGTGATATCCAGTTATCATTTACACATTTCCAGGAGGAATGACACTGAGTAAAAGATTCACAAGAATTGGTATTTTATCGAGATTACTGCAATGGTGTCATCATAGTTGAATGTACGTTGTTTCGGTGGTGACGGACATGTGTTCGGGGTGGGGATGCTGATGAATGTCATGGACACAATACACTCACCGTTCAGTCTATAATGGGCATTAGAATCACAATAGGGGTGGCATGACGCCACTCACGGTACGCAGTCACACCGCTCACTCTGTGACTCATGAATATAATTGGCTCTCATGAGTCAATTCTTCTCAGCTTACTCCTATGAAGACACAGATAACACAACAGCTTCTCCTATCTAAATTGCATTGGGCCAAATATAGGAATGTGTTGAAACAATCGGACCTTGTGTCGATTTATATATTGCCTAAATATGACTCTAGACTGATGTCAGTAAAAGTTTGTTATATCTGCTTCCTTAAAGGGGTATTTCACTCAAACATAACTTTTGCTATGTTGCTGCCCATGGTGAGACTAACAATTCCTTCCATACTTGTTATTATCTATTTAGGCTCCTTCCCCCAGTTCTGAGCTGCTGCTTTCTGCTGAAGACACAAAAATCTGTGTGTGAGCCTAAATAGGATACTAAATAGATAATAACAAGTATGAAAGGAATTGTTAGTCTCACCATAGGCAGAAACATATCAAAAGTTATGTTAGAGTGGAAAGGAAACCTAATCTTACATTCAGTTTGGAAAACTTGTCACTAGACTAGCACAGGACCGGAAGAGTTGTCATAGGTAGTTCTCCATTAAGCTCAATTTTAGAAAACGGGTTCTTTGCATTAAAGACGTATCAAAAGATGAAACGATGACGCCTTCTCGCTGCCCTCAGTTGATTTGCTTACAGATGGTTATTTCTAATGATCCTTGACTATAACATAATAAGGCAGAGTTTGCTGAGGCAGGTCCCATAAGGATGGTGGATGAAGAGCCGCTGCTGCTAGGATTCATCTGCATGCGGTAGAAAAATGAGGCTTTGCAGTATATCAGAACACGGTGTATGCTGATGGGCCTAGGATGGCAGCTGTCACCTGGGTTCTGTTTACTGAAGGTAATAGGATATATTAAAGGGGTTGTCCAGGCCCAGCAATCCGGCAGGTACCAAGCCCCTCCTGCAGCTCATCATAAATCTCCTGAAGCCCTATACATCAGGAGAGAGACCCTGGTCATTCACAGTTAGTACCACTAGTTTGTGAGTAACCACCAAATATTATTTATATAGCGCTGTCCGATTCCGCTGCCCTTTAAGTGTGCCTTTACACATACAGGATCCGAAGCAGATCTGCGTTCAGTTATTTAGATCAAATCTGCTGCGGATCCGCTGTGGATCACCAGCAGAATATCTGCTGCGATGCGGTGTGTGTGAAGCTACCCTAAAGGGGGCAATTCCAAACATTTCACATGTTCACAGGACGGGCGGTAAATATGTGGACAGATCTGTACAGATCCCAAGTCGCAGAATAATATTGTAGTGCACTCCAGAGCTGCATTTAAAATTCTGCTGGTTTTAGATAGTAGCAGTCATTAAAGACTGGCACTGTTGCAGTAATGTTTTTCTTTTAAAGAAATTTACAGGGGTTGTGATCGCTAGCAGTTTTGCAATAGACTCTACATAAATCCCCGTACCGCCGGAGCTGCGGGGGCATTTTTAAGTCCGGCGTAAAAAACGCCGGACTTAATAAATGCCTCCCTAAGTTTTCTATGTTTAAATCAATATTATACATATGGCCTCTAGGTGTCTCCCTTCCCATCAAACTGTGCTCCATGCTTCCTCTATGCCGATATTTGGTCATTTCTATGTTCAAAAAAACACAGGAAGTCCCAGTCCTTTGCGTTCTCACAGACACTCCCGGTGCAGGACAAGTCTTCACTGCGCATGTGTACAGCTGCTGCATGTCCGTATTCAGTAGCAGAGAATCCTGGGGGTGCTCGCACTGTACGGTCAGCTCTCATGTCACACAGCACCAAAACCCCTGTAACCACTCAGTGACATCATACTGAGTGAATAGTTGCATAACAAAGAGCACTATCTCTTGGTAAGCTGCAGAGCTGATAATAGAATTAACAAAAGTTAAAGGCGTATTTCTCCCAAGAGCTAAAAAAATAAAATGCTCCCAAACCTAGCTGGTCTTACTCACCAAGTCCCCTTGAGTATTTTGAGCCGTCTCTGGTCTTTCTAGCTGCTTCCGTTCAGGGCCGTCTTAACAGTATTATGGGCCCCTGGGCAGAGGTGCGAATTGGCCCCCCCCAACCGCCACCATCAAATCCCCCACATCTTTGCATATAGTGCCCCCCATAGTAGCCAATCCCCCCATAGTAGCCAATCCCCCCCATATAGTGCCCCCCATTGTAGCCAATCCCCCCATATAGTGCCCCCCATAGTAGCCAGTGCCCACATAGTAGTCTTAGTAACGTTTCTTAATGTATATATTGGTTTTCATTAATTATATGTCGACCTGCCTTATGTAGACTTGTATATGTGATGCGTCTGTGAGATGCTCAGACCTGTGTCATGCTTCCCTATTTGTGGCTCCGTACCCCCTTAATCCTCACTACTTGGCCAGCACTCCTTGTAGCATATACACCGAGCTAGCATATGCCTAACTATTTATTTCATTTTGCTATACTTATAGCCGGGAACAGGGCTTAGATTCCCTATGATCCCAATTGTATGAAGTGCAAGACCGGCCGCCCGCCCCCTGCATCATACGTCAGTGTCACATGATCGGGACTCCCTAGACGTCACTGTCACGTGACCGGGTATCCCACACCAGCTGACGCTTAGGAGAGGCGGATCGCGCGCTGCACTCAGGCTATTTAAACCTGTATCAGAGACTTCAGTGCATGGCCGCTATCAGAGCCATGCTGACACTACTCTCCACACAGCTCCTGGCTATGTCCCTGATGAATGCCTTTGCAGGAAACGCGTTGGACGCAGGAGACAAGTCCGCTGACCGGTAACTCTGACCAGTGAGAACCACTGAATCACGGTAACGCCTTTGCGACTTACACAGTGTATCATCTCCCGCGTAGGGAAACATAGATGATGTCGATGTGATGAGCTGATTGGACCGCCGGCTCTCCATTTTGTTGGTCATTACATGTTATCTGGTCATTTGCTGGACTATAATACTGGTACAGTACGATACTAATATGTACCGTTTATCACTGTATATAAACCCCCACTGTTGCGAGCATAAGTTTTCATATTCCACTGTCTTTATCAGTGCCCTCATAGTAGCCAGTGCCCCCCCATAGTAGCCAGTGCCCCCATAGTAGCCAGTGTCCCCCATAGTAGCCAGTGCCCCCCATAGTAGCCAGTGCCCCCCACAGTAGCCAGTGGCCCCCATAGTAGCCAGTGCCCCCCATAGTAGCTAGTGCCCCCATAGTAGCCAGTGCCCCCCATAGTAGCCAGTGCCCCCATAGTAGCCAGTGCCCCCCATAGTAGCCAGTGCCCCCATAGTAGCCAGTGCCCCCCATAGTAGTCAGTGCCCCTCATAGTAGCCAGTGCCCCCCATAGTAGCCAGTGCCCCCCAAAGTAGCCAGTGCCCCCATAGTAGCCAGTGCCCCCCATAGTAGCCAGTGCCCCCACAATAGCCAGTGCCCCGCACAGTAGCCAGTGCCCCCCACAGTAGCCAGTGCCCCCATAGTAGCCAGTGCCCCCATAGTAGCCAGTGCCCCCCACAGTAGCCAGTGCCCCCATAGTAGCCAGTACCCCCCACAGTAGCCAGTGGCCCCCATAGTAGCTAGTGCCCCCCATAGTAGCTAGTGCCCCCATAGTAGCCAGTGCCCCCCATAGTAGCCAGTGCCCCCATAGTAGCCAGTGCCCCCCATAGTAGCCAGTGCCCCCATAGTAGCCAGTGCCCCCCATAGTAGTCAGTGCCCCTCATAGTAGCCAGTGCCCCCCATAGTAGCCAGTGCCCCGCAAAGTAGCCAGTGCCCCCATAGTAGCCAGTGCCCCCCATAGTAGCCAGTGCCCCCACAATAGCCAGTGCCCCCCACAGTAGCCAGTGCCCCCCACAGTAGCCAGTGCCCCCATAGTAGCCAGTGCCCCCATAGTAGCCAGTGCCCCCCACAGTAGCCAGTGCCCCCATAGTAGCCAGTGCCCCCCATAGTAGCCAGTGCCCCCCATAGTAGCCAGTGCCCCCCACAGTAGCCAGTGGCCCCCATAGTAGCCAGTGCCCCCATAGTAGCCAGTCCCCCCCCATAGTAGCCAGTGCCCCCCATAGTAGCCAGTGCCCCCATAGTAGCCAGTGCCCCCCATAGTAGCCAGTGCCCCCCAAAACAACAAACCAGTTACTCACCCGTCCGGCGGCCCCAGCAGCTCCTCTCCCGTCAGCGCGCACTCCCGACATCCTCCGACACAGGCAGCGGGGTACGGAGAGACTGCCTGTGCCGGAAGTGACCTGCTGCATGACACATCCAGGACACAGGCAGCGTCTCTGTACCCCGCTGCCTGTGCCGGAAGATGTCGGGAGTGTGCGCTGCCGGGAGAGGAGCTGCTGGGGCCGCCGGACGGGTGAGTTCCTGGACTGCCCGCCCCTTCTATCGCCGCTTAGCTGAGTCGATCAGAAGCCCAGGAAAGTGCTGCTCATTGCACTTTCCTGGGCTTCTGATCGGCTGTCAGCTGAGAAGCGATAGAAGGGGCGGGCGGAGGGGGTGGCTCAGGGCCGCTCACTATGCATATGCATAGTGAGCGGCAATAGAGGGGGCGGGCGGGACGGCTTCCTTGCGGTGCTCAGCACTGCTTGGGAGCCGTCTTTGCTTTATAGGACGCACTTAGTTTTATAAGTGCGTCTTATAAAGCTAAAAATACAGGTCACAGAGGGCAGGGGCCCCCTAGGACGCAAGGGCACCCGGGCAGCCGCCTACCCTGCCCAATGGATAAGATGGCCCTGCTTCCGTTTCATAGTTACAAGTTTTTTTTTAAAAAGCCAATCTATATCCAACATGGCGCCGGCCAGAAAACTACATCTCCCATCATGCAATGCTTAGTTGAGTTGAGTTGAGGTAGTGACATAGCAGAGTTGAGTTGAGGTATTGATATAGCAGAGTTAGGGAAGTGACACAGTTGAGTTAGGGAGTTGAGGCAGGGGGTTATTCAGAGGTGGGGCAGCGATATAGCAGAGTTGAGGTAGTGATATAGCAGAGTTGAGGCAGTGACATAGCAGAGTTGAGGTAGTGACAGCCGAGTTGAGATAGTGATATAGCAGAGTTGAGGCAGTGACATAGCAGAGTTGAGGTCGTGATATAGCAGAGTTGAGGTAGTGATATAGCAGAGTTGAGGCAGTTATATAGTTAAGTAGTTGAGGCAGGGGTTATGCAGATGTGGGTCAGCAGAAAGCAAGTATATTGCAAAACTGCTTGTGATCACAATGCTTGTTGATTTAAAAAAAAAAAAAAAAAAGGAACACTTTAAGTATGTTGTCAGGCACACCGTAATGGCTCATCTAAGCTTTTAGAATGCAGGGAGATAGTTTTAGTTCTTGTCTGGTGTAAAGACTTCTCAAAATCTTCTCAATTTCTGTTTAGAAGCTAGTGAATACACAGTAAGATTTCTGCTCAGAAGTCCTTAAAATTGTGATTGCCGTAGTGCACTATATGATAGTAGTCAGGATCATATATGTCAGAGAGTACCCTCTGCTGCAGCCCCTACACAGATGTACCCAACAGACCTCTGTACTCCTCTACAGTAATACCATTTTATTCATTCTAGGTGATGCTGGTGGGAGATTCAGGAGTGGGGAAGACCTGCCTGCTGGTCAGATTTAAGGATGGCGCATTCCTGGCCGGCAGCTTCATCTCCACTGTTGGCATCGACTTTCGGGTAAGCAGTTTTTACTTTGATTGTTACTATATCTTTTATCTATCTCCTATCTGTCTGTCTGTCTATCTATCTATCTATGTGTCTATCTATCTATCTATCTATCTATCTATCTATCTATCTCCTATCTATCTATCTATCTATCTCCTATCTATCTATCTATCTATCTATCTATCTATCTCCTATCTATCTATCTATCTATCTATCTATCTATCTATCTATCTCCTATCTATCTATCTATCTATCTATCTATCTCCTATCTATCTATCTATCTATCTATCCATCTATCTATCCATCTATCTATCTTCTATCTATCTATCTATCTATCTATCTATCTCCTATCTATCTATCTATCTATCTATCTCCTATCTATCTATCTATCTATCTATCTATCTCCTATCTATCTATCTATCTATCTATCTATCTATCTATCTATCTCCTATCTATCTATCTATCTATCTATCTATCTATCTATCTCCTATCTATCTATCTATCTATCTATCTATCTATCTATCCATCTATCTATCTATCTATCTATCTATCTATCTATCTATCTATCTATCATCTATCTATCTATCTATCCATCTATCTATCTTCTATCTATCTAGACCTTCTGAGTGTTTTGTGTTCAACAAAATTGTAAAGCTCCTTCCAAAAAATTAATATCACTGAAAAATATATGGAGTTTATAAAAAATAACTTTTATTATATTGCGTTAAAAAATACACTCTATATTAACGCAGCCATCACCAGAGCACCATAGGTTTCACTAATTGTATATTCAAAGTTCATAATAGTTCATGACACCAATATTGCACATAATAGTTATTGCACACCTTGTCTTTTAGTAGTCTCTTAACTGTAAACTAGGATATACCAAAGTTTGTGTTCACATTACTGTTTCTGGACTTTTTTCATATATGGGTATTAGCTATGTGTAGACGTCTGTTCACACTGACACATGCGTTTTTTCCTTTTTCATGCGTTTTGTTGTTTATTGCACTTATCCCAATGCACAATAATTTCAATACTATCTATCCATCTATTATCTATCTGATGTTGTTATGTAGTGTGAGGAGGAGGTTCGGCAGCCTCCTCTATCCCTGGTGTAGCTAGCATGCCTATTTTATGAAGAGAGGCTGTTTGGATTGACATGTCTATGTGCAGAGGTCTATGTATCACAGTCTCTCACACATATACGAGGATTGGTCCAGGCTGCATTGACGTGAGCGTTCAGTAGACACCTGCTGAGCACCTGCTGAGAACTTTTCATATCTTATTTACATGACCTTAAGTGGCGGATAATCTGCAGACGCCTCATAAGTGGCTCTTTGATAAAAAATACAATGGCTGCCCTCACTAGGATTGGATGGCAGTCACTATAAATAATTAGACAACACTGTGTGAATGGGCACTTTATCCAGTATAACTATCTGATAGGCAGGGATTTACATACATAGGCATAGTACAATATACCACAGACAGCGTTATCTTGTTTATAGGGTGTGCTGCTGTTGTATATGGACTCCCTAGGGCTGCATCCAACTTCTTCAGTCACCGGTAATCAATTGCCCAACAATCGGACTTGCTAGAGTTGTACTCATCTCTATTGTTTAGCTAACAGCTACTTAAAGTGTAACCATTTAATTTTTTCTTGTTGAAATGAAGTATAAGCGATAAAAAAACCCTCTGTAATAGGTTTTATTAGTCAAAAAGCCTCTTTCTGTACTCAAAAGGCTGTTTTGTAGCCTCCCCCCTCTTATCTGCTCATTATCAAGCAAAGTCGTCTTCATTACAGAGGAGAAAAGTGAAGACGGGTTTGCTGAGTCCATTATAACCTATGGAGGGGTCCAGGGGGATGAGAGAGCAGAAAGAGCAGTCTGGGAATTTAGTGAGAGAAGATTGCAGGGCTGACTTTTCTCCTCTCCATGCTCACTCATCCCCCTTGACCTTCTCCCCTTTCCATAGAGCATAATAAACACATAAATCCTGCTTCTTCTGAAGTGAGGGGGGGGGGGGGGGGGAGATAGAAAAACAGCTTTTTGAGTACAGAAGGAAACTCTTTTGCTTAATAACACCTATTACAGAGTTTCTTAAAATCTATTGTACTATTGATATTTATTGATTTCTGAAAAATGACATTTAGTGACAGTCAATAAGATGTACAGCCATTTTTATTTAATTCCTTGGTGAAGTCTAGACTGTTGTGATGGCATACAGTAAGAGACCAGAAGATGAAAATAGAAGAGGAAACAGAGGTCAAGGGGTCCTGAAGGAAAATCTCCAGATGGTGTCTTGCTCCTTAGGCAATATAGTGGCCACTATGGTGATGAGAAGTCTATGCCAGGCAGTATATGAGTGGTAAGATGAGGATGAGTGTCCATGATTAACATCAGACCACAAGCAGTGATTCATTTCATGATACATCCACCACCAGGGGGAGCTCTGTAGCTTATTGAAGACATATTTGTTCTTTTTGTTGGAAGCTGTATGCAGTGAGCTTCCCTAGAGCTGCTATATGGTCGGAGTTATCATAAGATTAGCCCATAGTCTGTAATGTATGAACCTGCCCAGAGCTCTTCTGTCTACAGCCACAGTAATGTTAGCCAGTGTTAGGTAATAGCATATGGACTGAAGCCTCGATGTACATACGTGTTGTGGCTCTGGAAGCTGGCGTTGGCTGGCGCGTGTTTCTATGCGCTCTGTCCAGTAATGAAGTTGTCGGGATGATTTACCAAGTGCTCAGTGATATGTACTGCCGGCTGAGAGCTGTAAAACCCAACCTACCAGTCTACCCATGAAAGGCTTTCTGCTAAGTCATACAGGGAGCCCGATTCTTTGTGTTTACATGTACGCCTGAGGCAACGCTTTATCAGCTGGGGATGACATGTGATCAGGAGACAGCGCCGATGAATAAAATATTCCGGCTGTCAGGAAAAATGGCTTCAGGTGTGAGACTGTGACAACCAGCTCTACAGACTATATCCATGTGCTGCCTGCTGCTGGGGCAGGAGTCTCATCTGCTGGGGCAGGGGTCTCATCTGCTAGGGCAGGGGTCTCATCCACTGGGGCAGGAGTCTCATCTGCTGGGGCAGGGGTCTCATCTGCTAGGGCAGGGGTCTCATCTGCTGGGGCAGGGGTCTCATCTGCTATTGCAGGGGTCTCATCTGCTGGGGCAGGGGTCTCATCTGCTGGGGCAGGGGTCTCATCTGCTGGGGCAGGGGTCTCATCTGCTGGGGCAGGGGTCTCATCTGCTAGAGCAGGGGTCTCATCTGCTGGGGCGGGGTCTCATCTGCTGGGGCAGGGGTCTAATCTGCTGGGGTAGGGGGTCTCATCTGCTGGGGAAGGAGGTCTCATCT
Organism: Dendropsophus ebraccatus; assembly: GCF_027789765.1. NCBI lineage: Eukaryota > Metazoa > Chordata > Amphibia > Anura > Hylidae > Dendropsophus > Dendropsophus ebraccatus. Next base: position 99,715,093 of record NC_091462.1, on the reverse strand, counting down.
GCTGGGGCAGGGGTCTCATTCACTGGGGCAGGGGTCTCATCTGCTGGGGCAGGGGTCTCATCTGCTGGGGCACAGGTCCTATCTGCTGGGGCACAGGTCCTATCTGCTGGGGAAGGGGTCTCATCTGCTGGGGCACAGGTGTCATCTACTGGGGAAAGGGTCTCATCTGCTGTGGAAAGGGTCTCATCTACTGGGGCAGGGGTCACATTTGCTGGGGCAGGGGTCTCATCTGCTGCGGTAGGGATCTCATCTGCTAGGGCAGGGGTCTCATCTGCTGGGGCAGGGGTCTCATCTGCTGGGGCAGGGGTCTCATCTGCTGGGGCAAGGGTCTCATCTCCTTGGGCTGGAGTCTTATCTCCTGGGGCAGTGGTTTCATCCACTGGGGCAGGGGTCTCATCTGCTGGGGAAAGGGTCTCATCTGCTGGGGCAGGGGTCTCATCTCCTGTGGCTGGAATCTCATCCACTGGGGCAGCAGTCTCATCTGCTGGGGCAGGGGCCTTATCTGCTGGGGCAGGGGTCTCATCTGCTAGGGCAGGGGTCTCATCTGCTGGGGTAGGAGTCTCATCCGCTGGGGCAGGGGTCTTATCTGCTGGGGCAGGGGCCTTATCTGCTAGGGCAGGGGTCTCATCTGCTGGGGCAGGGGTCTTATCCACTGGGGCAGCAGTCTCATCTGCTGGGGCAGCAGTCTCATCTGCTGGGGCAGGGGTCTCATCTGCTAGGGCAGCAGTCTCATCTGCTGGGGCAGGGGCCTTATCTGCTAGGGCAGGGGTCTCATCTGCTGGGGCAGGAGTCTCATCCACTGGGGCAGCAGTCTCATCTGCTGGGGAAGGGGTCTCATCTGCTGGGGAAGGGGTCTCATCTGCTTGGGCAGGGGTCTCATCTGCTGGGGAAGGCTTCTCATCTGCTGGTGCAGGGGTCTCATCTGCTGGTGCAGGGGTCTCATCTGCTGGGGAAGGCGTCTCATCTGCTTGGGCAGGGGTCTCATCTCCTGTGGCTGGAGTCTCATCCACTGGGGCAGGGGTCTCATCTGCTGGGGCAGGGGCCTTATCTGCTGGGGCAGGGGTCTCATCTGCTGGGACAGGGGTCTCTTCTTCTGGAGCAGGGGTCTCATCTGCTGGAGCAGGGGTCTCAGCCTATGGTTGCCAGGGCATGATGGGAGTTGTAGTAGTACAACAGCTGATATGTGATAAATATGTGAATGGTTGGGGTCTCACCATTGGGAACCCCAAACAAGTTGCCCCCTGTGTGCACAGGTACGGTGGCTGCATCCACTATCAGCTCTACTGAAAAGCCTTCTGATTCATATAGTAAGAAACAACCAGCTGATACAGCAATGTACACATACTGGTCAGTGACCGGTCAATGCTACAGGAAGCCTCTCCGCCCCGGGCAGTCCCTGGACATGGGTGATTATACATTCTGTGAGTATAGAGCGGGGGCAGGGATCACAGTGACAATTATAGAGTGGGGCTGCTGAGTACTCTGCTGGTAATGAAGCCCGGCCACCCCCACATCCAATAACTCCAATAACCACTAATCACTTTATAGAATGATGCTTTATTCATTAGGAAAGTGCAGTCAGAGCTGAATATGACGCCATCTTGTAATATCAGGTATATTCAGATGTATGGTGTTTTATTATATGGTATATCATATACAAATGTGTATACACAGATATATTCTAAACAAATGCGTACATACTGTAAATTACAAAGGAACATTAATTGTGGGGTATACAAACATAACATGTTGGGGTACAGGATGATAACACGCTGACATTCTGGATACAGGATAATGACATGCTGACACTTGGGGTACAGGATAATGACACCTTGGGTACAGGATAATGACACTTGGGGTACAGGATAATGACACCTTGGGTACAGGATAATGACACTTGGGGTACAGGATAATGACACACTGACACTTGGGGTACAGGATAATGACACACTGACACTTGGGGTACAGGATAATGACACTGACACTTGGGGTACAGGATAATGACACACTGACACTTGGGGTACAGGATAATGACACTTGGGGTACAGGATAATGACACTTGGGGTACAGGATACTGACACTGACACTTGGGGTACAGGATAATGACACACTGACACTTGGGGTACAGGATAATGACACTTGGGGTACAGGATAATGACACTTGGGGTACAGGATAATGACACTGACACTTGGGGTACAGGATAATGACACACTGACACTTGGGGTACAGGATAATGACACTTGGGGTACAGGATAATGACACTTGGGGTACAGGATAATGACACACTGACACTTGGGGTACAGGATAATGACACTTGGGGTACAGGATAATGACACTTGGGGTACATGATACTGACACTTGGGGTACAGGATAATGACACACTGACACTTGGGGTACAGGATAATGAGACTGACACTTGGGGTACAGGATAATAACACGCTGACACTTGGGGTACAGGATAAGGACACGCTGTATATACCCCTGTGTCGTTGGGCTACAGCCCCCCAACCCCTGTAATATTGGGGTGAGGCTTGGATTCTTCCAGAGACTTTTCTCCTTGGTCTGGAGGTCATTTTGGGTGCAGATTATTGTTTTTCTTGTACATTCATTGTGGCAGATATTCAATATTTTTCTCATTAGGAATCTCCATCTCTGTATAAGCGCTCTTCTCATCTTCTTCTAGACAGGAGAGGTCACCGGTGACTTCAGGCTTCCTTGGTGAAGAGAAAGACGCCATTTCACGACTAGATTTCTGTATCTATAATTTCCCCATCATCAATGCCTCAAGCTATGGGATTGTTGGGGGCTCTATCCCGGGGACCCCCACCTCTCCTGCAGTGACACAGCACATCCTTCCATGCCTGTGCATATAGCTGGGGCCGCAGCTGGGCAAATTTTGTTGAATTTACAAAAACCCCTTTAGGTGATGTCCGTAAATGTCAGAGACAGACAGTCAGCAAAGTTGCTGGTGAGAGATCTTCACTCCTAGTACTTTGAAGCAATGATGGTTGAGCTCAACCAAAATCCCATGGAGACACCATCACGTGTTTCTCAACATCAGTGAATTTAGGAACATCGCCCCCTGGTAAGACAAACATGCAATTACATGACCATGGAAATACCCAAGCGAGGTGTCCATCCACAGACATCTGGTTCAGAGTCAACCATCATTCCTTTAATTGCACTTACTAAGCATTGCTCCCACTAGCCAGGATCCTGCTCCACGCTGATGAGGGACTAATACCCCGAAACAGCTGTCTGTGGATGGACACCTTGCTTGGGTCTTTCCCAGGTCATGTCCTGTTTGACTGCGGCGTGTTGGAAGGTGGTTTCCTTGACTGGAGACCCTCCCCCCTCCTGGTTGGGTTGTTCTTTTCCCTTTATTTCTGGCTAGTTCACTGACATTGAGGAAACACGTGATGGTATCTCCGCATTATTTTGGCATCTTTAGTACTTTGAGCGTATAAAGGGTCCTGTGCCTCTAGTGTAGGGGTACAAACCTGATAGCTGGAGGTCTGCAAGACTATTCCTGTGGACCCCAGCAATGACTTACTTATTGATGGTATACAAAGACATGGCTGTCAACAGGCAACAACATCTTTGCAGGAGGTGCGGTAGCCATGCAAGCAGGCAGGGGAACAGGGACAGATGAGTATCCCAGAGTTTTAACCCTCACCTACATTTTTACTTCCCTTTAACAAACTTGTCTCCGTGTAAGGAGCAGATTGGAGGGTGAAGAGGTCCCCGTGGCTTAGTCAGGCCTGAGGACATTGACCATTGCATCAGACAGTAGAGAGTTTCCTTCCTCGGCCCCGGCACCATGGACAGCTCCCCGGAGGCTCTTCTCTCCATCATGACAGCCTCAGATTAGGTTTTATACATCATTTGTATCCATTAACAGTGTAATTACTTTCCCTCCTGGACGTGTCAGGGGAAAATGTGCCGTGGGATAAGGAGCGTGTCAGACTCCTCTCCAACTAGGGAGCTCGGATGGAAGTTCACTTCATCTTCTCTGCTTTGTTAGGTCTCAAGTGTTGACTTGTATAGAAGAGTCTGGAAGAAAGACACTCAAACTCGTCCACATTACGTTTGCTGGAAATATTCATAGAACGTCGCTGACACAGTGGACGCCTCGGCAGTGAGTCCTGTTGGCATCGTAGTGGTTTTATGGCTCTGGTGTGACTCTATGTGTGAACGTATCAGGGCTACTTTACTTTCACAGTTCACTTGATCAGATATAGAGGGTGTAAAGTGGGAACAGTCGCTGCAAATCTCAGTCATTGTCACTTACGATACAGGGACATGTGCAATAGACTGCAGGGGGAGGTTGACTAAGATAAAGTCCAAGTGCAGCAGAGGGTATCCGTAACAAGTGCACACAGTAAGGCTATTGTGCGCTATGGGAAGCTCTGATACGGGTGCGCTGATGTGCCTGCATCAGAGCTCTGCGGCCGGAAAGATCACCCGGCCGGTACTTAAGTACCGTCCGGGATGATCCGGGCAGAGACTGGCCGTTCGGTGACCCGGCCGGGGTCACGGAACGGCCGGTTGTTCATCTAGCCTAAAGCAGATGAAAATAGGGTTTAGACATATATAGTGCACAAATAGCAGGGTTTAGAGTAATTTAGAACATCAGTTACAAGGTGCAGACATAGAGAGTACCGGTGCAATATCCTCTATTAGTAATAGAGTGTACACATAGTGTAGAAACAATAGTGTGCAGACAAGAGTGTGTAAGAGCAGTACAGTGCGTCTACCAGGGTGCAGGTTTAGGTTGTGTAGGAGTGCTAAAGTGCATCAATAATGGAGTGGACACATGTAGGAGTGTTGGAGCAACAGTAACAGTGCAAAGTGTGTAGGAGAGATAGACTTTGTTAGTGATAGAGTGCTGACACAGAGTGTGTCGGAGTAGTGGAGTGCATTAATACTAGGGTGCAGTTTTAGGCTATGTTCACACTACGTAAAAAACATGGCCGTATTTCATACTAACGGCCGTAGTTGCGCAAACAACGGCCGTTATTTTGCAAATAACGATCGTTGTTTGCGCAACTACGGCCATTAGTATGAAATACGGACGTATTTTTTACGTTGTGTGAACCCGGCCTTAGGGTGTGTAGAAATGCTAAAGTGCATCAGTAGACATAGGGGGCACTCAATTACCCCACCAGATTCACTAAAGGGCACATGCATCAAACCAACGGGGGACATGGCTGGCATACAACATGGAAAAGGGGCAAATCTGCCACTGTAATAGAGTGCAGACACATGTTGTGTAGGATACTAGGGTCTAGCTATGGATTGTGTATAAGTAATAGGGCCAGTTCACACAGTAAAATCAGCTGAATCCTGCCTGCCGTTTGCTTAAATGGGGCGGCTCGCGCGCCTCCGCATCTACAGCTTGCCGAACATAGTAGTCCCATTGAAACAGATGGCAGGCGGGATTCCGCTGCGTAATTTTGCCGATTTTTACTTTGTGTCAACTGGCCCATAGAGTGTATCAGTAATAGAGTTTAAAGTGTCCCTGTTGTTATAACTTTCAAAATCTAAATCAGCAGTGATATAAAGCATGTGATATAAAGCATGTGATATAAAGTGATATAAAGCATCTGATGTGTGTATTAGTGCCCCCCTGTCATGCACCATTCATATTACTATATTACTCGTGTCTCTATATACAACATGGGGCCCTCTGGGCTGGCTGTGTATTGTACTGTGTTATATGACCTCATGTTAGGATCCTCACCTGATGGCCGCAGCCCCCAGTCCTCCTAATCTGCCCATAGTCCACAATAAGCTGCAGAGGCTCCGGTGGCCGAGCTCATAAATCCTACGATTCATTGCAGACAAGATTCCACATAGCTATCAGCTCTATAATGGATGGGGAACCTTTGAAATGTCTTTATCTGGGAAATATGTCTGCAGTAAATCCTTCATTTTATGGCCATTGCCTCTAAAGCTGTTGACCTTTTATTTATTTACTGCTTGCTGCAAGTTCTGGATCGCTGCGTCTTCCTTGTAAACTTTGCAGCGGTGAGGCCTCACTTGGTGACTGTTATTATTTTTTCGAGGGTCTTAGCCACTTTAAGGGTCCTATTACACGGAGCGATTTTTAACGATTAACGACTATCGTCAAACGATCGCAAACGAGATTGTTTATCGCTAACCTGAAATCGTTCACCATATTACACAGAACGATGATCGTTAGATACGATCGTTATTACGATCGATCGTTTATTCCTTCTGATCTCAGGAAAACAATGGGCAATGTGCTATTACACTGAAGATTAGTGAAAAAAAATGCGGAACTTGAGCGAACAAATGTAGAATTACAGTGAACGATTAGCGATAATTTTAGGGTCTGATCTAAATCAACGATCAATGACATATGAACGATTTTTCGATCGTTGCCTGCAATTAAACAGAACAATTATCGTTTGAATTCAAACAATATAACGATTTTTCACAAGATAATCGTCCTGTGTAATAGGGCCCTAAGAGTTGGACAATACCTTCTTACTCATTATTGTCTCCTTGGCTGCAACCCTGTAGCTCTTTAAGATGGAAACCTCCTTTAAACTTTTACTGATGAGTGATCTTCAATTATTCAGTCTCTACCAGTGTCAACCCTGCGCAGCAATGTGATTCACTCCATTACTCATCCATTTGCTTATAATAGATCAAACCGCAAGTATTGAAATTTAAAGAAGCAGTCCCACCTTGTCCCACGTGGGAAAATAACAAAGGGTACTAACTCACCTCTCCCCGTTCCTCTTCAGCGCCAAATTACTGCCATCTTGTTTAAACCGTTGTTTAAACACAGCAGACGATCGCATTAACCCCTATGGAACCACGGCCGCAGTGTATACACACTGCATACACTACAGCCAGGATTCCATGCGGCTTCACAGACAACTGCCATGTCTATTTTGTGTGGCTGCTATTCAGTGAACAGCGGCTGCACAAAATACACACAATGTAAAGTAGGGCTCCCAGCCGTACTTTACATTGTGTGCTATGGCTAATTGGAGTGCGGGCACACCCGAAAGTGCCCGCATTCCAATTAATTTGAAGTGATGTTCACCCAGCCGATACTGCAGTATCAGTCAGGTTGACTATCTCAGGCAGCGGCCATTCTGTGACACAGCCGTGTCACAGAACGGCCGCTGTTTTGCCATGTGTGAACCATATATTGTGCAAATTGTGAACAGGCTGTATTTGGGATGAGGTGAAAATGTTTAGTACAATCCCCAACCTGCAGTTGATGTGATGTTTGCGGGAAGTCATGTACTAGATGCTTTCGTATAGAGAGCATTATAACATATATCGGCATACATTACCCATGTGCACGTCAGAACCAAGCGTTTGCGGAGTCGTAACATGTTGTATGGAGGTCTTAATGGTAAACTGATGAGTGTCGTTTTATGGAGGAACATTTGGGCTTCCATTCTCATCATTGCTGATTGCACAGAAAGCTACACAAATGATGCACATCATCCCGTATATACTATATACCAGCTGTGAGAGCGGCACCCCCTGATCTGCAGATGACAATCAGACCCCGATTAATCAGCGCTTTTCCAATCAGTAGGAAGAGACAGACGTTGCGCAGCATCCTCCTCGAATCCATCCTTTCATGAGGCGATCTCACGTCTCACGACGGATACAGCCAGCCGTTAATTAATATTATGATTCCCATATTAAGCGCAGTATGTGAGCAGAAGAGCTAAAAGAAATACCACTGTCAGATAAAAGATAGATGGAGCCTTCAGGGATGGCGAGAAACTGGTAAGCCGCATGATTACTAATCGGAACCCAAAACACTTTATTCAAAGGTAATTACTAAATAATAGATAGATATGCCGCTCCGCCGCTGAATGGACGCAACAAGAAATATTTTAATGGGAATTAGGCTTAGCAGTATACCAAACATGTCAGACAGAGATAAGACTGGCTTCCTTCAGAGCTACTACCTAATCACCGCCTTAAAGGAAAAGAAGCTGGCCTCGATGCACATGGGAATTAGAATGTCTAAAGGGGTGCAGTACCCCCTCCAGACATTAGGGGTGCTGTGACTGTAATATTCTTTGTGTTTTTAAATCCTGGCCTGTTTCAGTAATAATAATGCTTTTATTTTTATAGCCCCCAACTGATTCCCCAGCACTTTACATAGTTTGTCTATTTTGGTCCCTGTCTTTATTAGGGCTCACAGTCTAAATTCACTTCTGTATCTTTTGGGAGGTAACCGGAGTACCCAGAGAAAATCCGTGCACCCTGTGTTACACAGGGTTAGAAAAACATGGCTGCTTTCTTCCTTAACCAGCACCACTGTTGTCCTCTGTCAGGCTGTAGTTTTGCAACTCCAACTCCAACTCCGGAATTGTGTGACCTAATACATTCTCAGAATTGTGTAACCTCACGCAGTTCCAAAATTATGTAACCTCATGCAGCTCTGGAATTGTGTGCTCTCCCAATCTTCCCAATATTGTGTGACCTCATGCTGTTCTGTAATTGTGTGATGTCATGCGGTTCCAGAATTGTGGGACCTCACACATTTAGGCTGTGTTCACACAGTGCAAGACACCAGCCGTTTTGTGACCGTTCTGCAGTACTTAATTTGTGCTGAATTGGGATGCAGGCGCATCCGTATGCTCCCACATCCCAATTCACCATAGCACACAATGGAAAGTGCGTCCGGAACTGACAGTTCTGTGCGGCTGCTATTCCATGAATAGTGGCCCCCCTTTACTGACGTAAAGTCAATGTACTTTGGCTATGTGTTACAATGAGGCAATACAAGGGCAGAATCTGGAATTACGATGTCACAGTGGGGCATTGGGTGTCATAAGACAAAATGGTAATGTAACAGTGTGGCTTTGTGATTGTAAACGGGGGGTTACCGACAGCTGCTGTGTCCATGAAAAAGCATTGGCAAATGTTATACCAGATATCGGATCCTTAAGACCCTATCAACACTGTACAGTTACAAAAGAAGGCGGCCATGAGGTTAAAAAAAAAAAAAAGGTTTCGAAAGACGGAGTATTTCACCCAGTTGGATCCTGTCGCCTTAGCAATGGGTCATTGTTATAGCACAATCTGAAATTGTGATTTGAGAAAGAGGCAAACACTATTTTCTAATCCCAGACTACCCCTCTAAATGCTTCTGGTCTCCAGACCAACCTTTGTTACCTGCTGATATTACCCTACCATGTTTCTTAGATTTACACCAGTTTGCGTTCTTGTTTGACACTCCAATATCAACCCTCGAATCTATTTTCTGCCTTAAATGTTAACTGGCACTTTTGATTGACTTCTTGGCGTTGATATTTCACTATTCTGACCTTCTCAACTTTATGATTAAAGGTTTTTTTTTCAATAGAAGAATGGCGTGAAAAAGAAAACAAAAAGTACTCACCTCCCCCTGATCTCCTATTGGTGTCTGTTCCCACTGCACACATCAGGAAATCACTAGCTGGAGGTCACCATTGTGGCCAGTAATAGGCATTTCCTACCCATTGAGAGAAGAGAAAAGAGATCGTGGCCCCAACAGAATAGTATAAATGGAAGATTGGGGGTAGGTGAGTATGTTTTTATTTTTGTTTTGTTTTTTCAATTTAACCCAGACTTGATGCCCTTTAACTATGAACTTAAAGTGCACCTGTCGTTATAACATAAAATCTAAATCAGCAGTAGATTTGATATAAAGGAAGTTTGCAATTTACATTAATTTTTGTTGTTGTTGTTATGCTGCTGTAAAACAAAGCTGTACTTACCAGAAATTCAGGCCCAGTCTCCTAAAGGCAGATTTTCTGACTTGTGCTGGTTGTAAACAACAAACTAAACACAGGAATTCCGGCCAGTACAGAGAGTCACGCCTCAATGTGTCCACCAATCACATGACTGCCTTCTCAGATGGCCTGGAATACAAAGGACTTCCTGTTTTCTGACCAGTCAAAAAACAGGAAGTGCCCTGTTTTCCATGATAACTAAAAAAAAAAAAAAAAAGAATGTAAATTGCAAACTTGCTTTATATCACATCTACTGTTGATTCAGATTTTTAAAGTTATAACGACCGGTGCACTTTAACTGTCCGGAATATGTCTTTAGTGCATCCTCACCTCACATCCTCAGCAGTGCATGGTCCATTAATTGATGACTATTCCCGAGCCAATACCTGGAAACCTGACTGGGAAAGTCCACCCTATTCTTGGATAACATGGCTGTCATATCTTCAAGTAGAAGCCCTATTCCACAGGAGTTGCCACTTTGTTGGCGGTCAGACTTGTGTACTGTATTGTCATCTAGTACTTACAGTGCCGGTATGCCGAGGCGCTTTAGCTGCCGCAGTGACATCCAGTTCGAGGACAAGTTTGACAGAGCGTTAATAATATTTCCTCTATCTCGGACTTGTCATTTCCCGGTTGCACAGAAGCCAACAGCAGTCAAACGTTTCTCAATAAGTCTTTTAAAGTCCACAAAGAACCGGGAGGACGACTCCCCATCTCATTTAGATAAGACGTTTCTTAATTAAACTTCCAGCCCTCTCCTAATACAAGATTTAACATATCACGGTCAAGTAAATGTACACAGGATCGACACAGGATCGACACTTTACAGGGAGAAAAATGTTATTTTTGCAGAAAGGTGGGAAGCCGTCTTATAAATTTAACTCATTAGGAAGGGAAGAAAAAAGTTTATTTCAGATTTTTTCTTCTCGGGTAAATAGGTTTGGACATCTGGCATGTCATCAAGCAACCAAATCAAGTTCCAGGATTATATGACATCTTGGGTCAAAACCTACTTGGATTGTTTCTCCAGTTGTCATCTCTGGACTGTGTCCTGCACAGTGTCATGTATTTGACTAACTCAGATGCCTTTACTTTCTTGTACAGTTCCAATTTTAACAATAGAGATTAAAGGGTTATTCCACTCAATCATAACTTTTGATATGTTGCTGCCCATGGTGAGCCTAACAATTCATTCCATATTTTTTATTATCTATTCAGTCTCCTTCCCCCAGTTCTCAGCTGCTCATTTCTGCTGAAGACACAAAAATCTGTGAGCTTTTCTCTCCGTCTCTCTCTCCGCCCCCCCCCCCCCTTCTGAGAAAGCTGATGTAAACAAATCTCTGTAAAAATATACAAAAGGTAACAGCATCCAGGCGTTGTAAAGTGCAAAAAATAAAGTGCTTTATTCCATCATGGCAGTAACATAGCAGCAATGTTTCGACCTATGGGGTCTTTCTCAAGCTGATCAGCTTAAGAAAGACCCCATAGGTCGAAACGTTGATGCTATGTTACTGCCGTTATGGAATTTTTACATGGACTTTATCCTGCTGGACTACAGGATTGGTAACTTTGTTTAATCCCTATTTATTTAGAGACTCTTTTACATGCTGGGAGTCTGGTAGAGACTAATGGGAGTGCTATGGTGTCTTTTTGAATTTTTGGTAAACAAATCTCTGGCAGGCCTTATCTGCAACATTGTAGCTTCTTTGTAATGGTGAGAGGATTAATCTGAGGTCGAGTTGCTGATGACCTCACTGGGATTAACCCTTCCAGCATTACAAAGTTGCAGATAAGGGTGGCCAGGGACTTATTTACTTCAGCCGTATGAAAAGGAAGGGGGAGGAGGGGGAGATGGAGAGAAAAGCTCACACACAGTATTTAGTGTCTTCAGCAGAAATCAGAACTGGGGGAGGGAGACTGAATAGATAATAACAAGTATGAAATGAATTCAATATGGTACATGGAACTTGGGGATCAGCTCACCCCACACGAGTAGAGATGCAAACGTAGCACGGTTCTCGGGAAAGCTGGAGCACGTGAAACCGTGGATTCATCCTCTGGTACGGCAGGTACATCGACGACCTCCTCCTGATATGGGCGGGCGACGGGGAGAGAGCTAAGGATTTCGTTAAATACATCAATGGCAACACACTGAATTTACAATTTACGTTTCAGCACGAAATCCATTCAATTTCTTTTCTAGATGTCTTGTTGTCCTTCAATGAGGGCAAGGTCACTAGTACACTATTCAGAAAACCCTCTGCGGGCAATGGAATACTACACGCAGACAGTAGTCACCCCAAACATGTGACCAGAAATCTCCCCATTGGGGAATTCATAAGGGCAATACGTAACTGTACGACTGAACAAGCATACCTGGCCACTGCAACACAATTATCCAATAGATTGCGTAACAGGGGTTACAGTGTCCACACCATCAACAGAGCACGCAATATTGCCGAAAGTCATGATAGAACATACCATCTCACAGACAGACGCAAACAAAGAAAGCATACACCTGATCATAAACATCCACTGACCTTTTCCACACCCTTCAGTCCACAGTTTAAGGATATCCAAACCATCATTACAAAATATATACCTATCCTGTTTCAAGACAAACTGTGTGAACAAGTACTTACAGGAGGAGTTAAATGCGTAGCCAAGAAAGGTCAAACTTCAGGTAATATGTTGTCTCCATCAACACTTAAACTAGACCGCAACTCTGACAATAGGGGAAACTGGCTTAAAATGACCGGCTTCTTTAAATGCGCTGCCCCTAGATGCCCGATGTGCACCTTTACTGCCAAAAACACCTTTTTTGTGTCCCACATCACGGAGACCTCTTTTAAGATCAAGAGCTTCATTAACTGCGCTAGTACATATGTGGTGTACCTGGCGGAAGGTTCCTCCTGTCATGTACAATATGTAGGGTCCACCGTGAGGAAACTTAAGGTTAGCTTTGCTGAACACATGCGTGACATTCGCTCCACAATTAGTTTCCCTGGGAACAAATCTATGTCTGGTTTATCCAGACATTTCCACCAATGTCACGAGGGCGACACTAGTACCCTTAAAATAATAGCCATAGAAAAAGTAAATAAACCCTCAGGGGGAGGGGATTGGGTAAAGCTTCTCAGAAAAAGGGAGGCATATTGGATACTTAATCTGGCCACACGTTTCCCACAGGGCATGAATCTCAAGACAGATTTATTCTACATTTTTTGAGTTTCATAAATGTATCCATCTGTATCCATTTTACTCTGCCATTCTTTGCTTCATTTGCCTGGTTATTATTTACACGTCTTGTTACTATACAGTTATTACCTATTTGTTATTTACAACACACGTATTTGCCATGCATTTTATATAGCTCCTCGGCCATGCTTCGAGGGGGGCGTTCCTTTCTCTCTCCTACCCCTCAGGGGGAGGGGCTAGTGGGAATAGGTACATCCTACAAACTATATAAAGGTTCACTATGTTATATACTCATTGCCATGATTAAGGAGGGTTGCCTCCGCAACGCGTCGGCGCGGTTTTAATCAGTTTTTATTTTTGTATGTACCAATAAAGTTTTCCTTATCACCACAAGGAGCTGTGGAACTTTCCTATGTTGGATATGAAATGAATTGTTAGTCTCACCATGGGCAGCAACATATGAAACGTTATGTTTGAGTAGGATGCCCCTTTAAAGATGGAGGCGTTTACATTTAGAAGGCAGCACTGTGTGCATAAATTAGCAAGAGCACAAGGGACAGCGTCCCAGAACTTTATAGGGGGTCTGTGATATACAGGAAATCTTGATTTACCTTTCAGGCACAGCACGGACCCTCTAAAAGAGGATGACTGGTTTTAGGTACACAGCACAGAACGTGCCCTCACCTGCACATAGCAATAGCTATGCTTCAACTTGTGTTCTGTCTTGTTGTGTCTCGTTACTAGAGACAAAATTCATCTAACAACAGGCATTGAAGAGCAGATTGCAGGGAAGATAGACATCTAGTGGCCTTGACTTTTTATCTGGGATAAGGAGTGATTTTTGTTAAATGAAGTGGTCTGCAAATATGTTATGGATCACTAATGGATTTTAATGTGCATTTAAATATGCCCATTAAAGGGAGCATCAAGCTTTTTGGAGGGATTATGGCACCAGATGTCATCTAGTACTTCAGTTTGATTTGTTTTCAAATATGTAAAGTCCATCTGTTAATCTTGTCCCACGGTGGTTTCGGCTTTATTACATCCTATATATTCTATGTGTATGCATTCTTACTTATGCCTGCAGTGCAGCTGATGATATGGAAAAAAAATTAAAAGTATTTTTTTTATTCATAAGAGTAAAGCAAAACACTGTCACTGCTGTTTTCTATCATTTATCCATAATGTAATCACTGTTAATAGATTAGTGGCCCGGAGATTTGCCTCGAAACATGCGGCCGTCCTCCAGCTGACTGCCCACATTGTCATCTGGGGAGTAGTTTGGCAAAGTGAAGGCTTTGGGGGGGATCACCAGGCCGTTACCTGACTGAACTCATTGTCTTAATCATTTTTGCTCAGTTATTTGCACATAACAAGCCCCGGGCCGGCTCGGCACAACCCTCCGCCGTGTTTATTGATTCTGGAAATTTACATATCCGGTGTGATTAATGAGCGGGAAAGGAAGGAATAATCGCTCTCCGACAAAAACTCCGCCAGGCAGGGAACTATTAGCACTTGAGAAATGGCCGGCTGTGAGATCATATTATTTTTCATGATAAACATCTTGATTAAAGTGATTAGTTAAACTTTCTCGAGTTCCTCAAGGCGGTCGGAGAAGTGGACGTCGCAGGCAATTTCATCTTTGTAGGAAATTAAAATCAGGCCGTGCTCATAATAACGCTTTTTAAGGGTTCGTTCATATGTATGTAGGATTGTCTCAGGAAACATTAGCATCTGTATGGCAATATACATACAGAGTGGATTTCCCACATTGAATTAAAGGGGTACTCTGGCCCCGGGGGATTTTTGAACTATGGCCGGGGAAGGGGGTTTGGGTTGGTTATAGACGGCGGCGGTCACTTACCTCTCTGGGTCCTGGATCACGCCGTCCCGTACAGCCGTCCCGCGCCCGCTTTCTGGTGTGAGCTGCGGCTTGAGACGTGACATCTCAAAGCAGCTCAGCCATTCAGCAGCCAAGGCGGGACTCCGCTACAGCTGCTGGATGGCTGAGCTGCCTTGAGACATCACATGTCATGCCGCAGCTCACACCAGGAAGCGGGACGGCTGTATGGGACGGCGTGATCCAGGACCCGGCACTGGAAACGGGGAGGTAAGTGACCGCCACCATCTATAACCCCCCCCCTCCCTGGCCATAGCTCAAAAATACCCCTGGGCCGGAGTACCCCTTTAAGATTCATGAAATTCCAGAATTTTCGCTAAATATCCATGATGTATAAGTGCATGCTGGGGATGGCGCAGCCTGCTTTAAAATTTCTGTAAATATGTTCTCAATGCTCACTGAACCCTAAGGGTATGTTCACACTGCGCAAAACAGGCGGAGTTCCTGCCACGGAATCTTGCCTGCCTCAGTGTCACACAGTTTCTCTATAGGTTGGCTCCCGTGCCTCCGCTCCTGCCGGTCTCCTCTCAAAGAATTTACATGTCAAGAGTGAAGAGCGATGGAATCTGTGTGTGAACCTGGTCTTGTGTGGATGCTGTTGTGTAAAGAGGATTGGATTACTGATGGCTATGGGGTGTGGAGCCTTTCGGCAACTTTTGTAGCCCAGTTTGTCCTTCCTCCATGTTTTCTCTCCAGTTTCCAGCTCTGTCCATAGGGTGCCTAACCCAGTCCCCAGCCATTTGCCACTATGCACCACTAGTGTTATGTAGACCTGTCAAACTGTTTACATTTGGCAACATTCTCCAGACCAGAAGTTGGATGCAGCCCTTGGGAGACCTGGAAAACATGGATACAGCCATAGGCAACCATGGGTTTGGAGAACTATGCACCACTATATTAGCCGCTACCCAGACTCATCTTTGCCTGTCCCCTTGATACGTCACCTTGGGTCTCTTGGCCTGCTGGCCCATCAGCCACCTATTCTGGGACCACTCTCAGAGGTAGTGACTATGGGTATTCCCTGCAGCAAAGACCATACAATGATAGGAGAGGGTATAAACTAGGGGCTACTTAGGCAGTGCTTCAAAAGTGGCCCAACGTGTAACCAGGTAGGTGGCACAGTCCACACCTGCTGTCTGTAACAAAGAATAGAAAAATGGTTGACATCGCCAATGCAGAGAAAAAAATTCCATCCCTTCAGATATTAATCTACTTGATCAAAGTACGAACACCATAAAATTGGTGTAAATTGCATTAAAAAAGTAACATTTTCCTTGTAATATTCCCTAAAATTTGTTGGAACACATCCGTTATATCCTACTGATATTTTAGAGGAATATTTCCCCCATTCATCAACAGATAGGTGTTTATCAGACATCCAATATGTAGCTATCAATCTTCTGGATAAAAATAGTACTTATATATATATCTGTTTATGAGTGGAACATTTCTTATAAAATATTTCATCAAAATTTTCTAAATTTCAGACCCGAAACCTTTCGTTTTAAATTTAATAAAACATCTCACCGATATAGGCCGAGGCTTAACCAACCATATGTCTCTGTTCTCCGTGGCCAATTCTAAATATTTTAATTTCCTATAATGAAAGCGAGCTAAGTGACTAATCTAATATACCTCACTGGAAATGTCAAGGACGACTCTTTTGGGTCTTAAGGACGAAGAATTTTTTTTTTCTTATATTTTAATGTCACATTACATAACTTTTTTTTTCCTGTCAACGCAATGGTAGGACTGCTTGTTTTTTTACAGGATGAGTTGTAATTATATAGCACCATTTTCAGGAGCATATACCTAATGGATTTACCTTTGTTAGTAGAAATACTGTATTCTATTGTAACTTCTTTTTTTGTTGTTTACTGTCGATGGCTTTTTATGTACAGGGTGGCAAATAATGTATTTCCTTGTGTAATTCTCATAACAAAAAACTAATTTTTTAATGATTTCTACTATATTAAATAAATGCACTTTTAAATGCTCCTTTATGCTGCAGTTAAGTGCCAAAGAGGTGTGGCCTATGCAGATCAAAGCTCTGAACTGCCTGTCTTATGAGAACAACGACCCTTGTCCACTACGGCTGTACAAATTATTAACTTGTCAATTATTTGCAGTGACTAGTGTGTGAACAACAGCCGTTGTTCATACACAGTGCACACAATGTATGGCCGTTTTGATGGCCGTACATTGCACAGACTTGTATGGTTAATTGGCCCAAATTGGGCTGCAAGCCGAGTAAAAATAAAATGATGTTCCTGCGGCCGATATGGCAGTTTCATGTAAAACAGTGGCCGCTGCTAACATTGGCCGTGTCAAACAATTGTACATAATGTAAACATAACCTTAGGCTATCCTTTCCCCAAGTACTATATAATACTGTCAGCACTTTTAACACCGGTGGCTGAAGAAGTTGGATGCAGCCCTAGGGAGTCCTAGAAAATATGGATACAGCCAATGGCCGAGTTCACACGCTGTAAGACAGCAGCCGTTCTATGACACGACCGTGTCACATATGGCCGCTGTGAAGTTCATTTCTTCCTAATTGGAATGCGGGCATATTCACGTGTGCCTGCACTCCAATTAACCATAGGAGACAATGTAAAGTAGGGCCGTAGCCGCACTTTACATTGTCTGCACAGTCAATTTTGTGCGGCTGCAATTTAATGAATATCGGCCATACAAAATTTACATGTCAGTTTTTAGTTCGGCCGAGATTCCATAGAACACAATGTCCTTTGACACTTTTATGGTGCGTTCACACCTACAGGATCTGCAGCTGATTTTCTGCAACAGATTTCATTTAAATAACTGAACACAGCATCAAATCTGCTGCAGATCTGCTGCAGATCCTGTAGGTGTGAACGCACCCTTAATAAATAGCGGCCGTTGTTGCAAACGGCAACAACAGACGTTATTTATTGAAAAAATACATTGTGCGTACAGGGCATATAGCTGTATCTATGATTTCCTGGACTCCCTATAGCCACATCCAAGTTTTTTAGCCACTGATAATCAAATGCCACATGCTCGGGTTCGGACAGACCAGAGCACGCTTCAGGTATGCTCATCTCTAGTGAGGGTTGTTGCCCAATTTTCCTAGACCTCTCTGGGCTATTTATGGGCTACAAGCAATATGAAAGCAGAACCAAGCAGGGTTGTCACTCCTAATACTGGAACAGTTAAGTGATAACCCATCGAGACCAGGGTGGCCATATTGATTGTCATCCAGGACTCCCCAAAGACGATATAAGTATGAAGCAGCTGAGAACATGTACTGTCTACAGCATTGCTTCTCAAACTGTGAGGCGGCCCTCACCAGTGAGGCGCCCCCTAGTTGTTGGGGAGGCCCAGCTGGGGAGCCAGTTTTCACAAAAGTGACTATGATCTGCACAGTCCTTTTTCTGTTTGCAAAAATCTCCATTTTAGCAACATTATTAACTTATTTTGTACTTGCTTTATTACTACAGCGAGCTTGGGAGATGAGTGAAAGGTAGCCCTAGCATTATTTCCAGCTTTTAAATGGACTTTCACCACACATGGTGAGGCCCAGGCACCCTCTTGGCCAGTCTGGTGAGGCACAAGCATTGCCTTGGTCTGTTGGGTGAGGCTCCAGTAGAAAAAGTTTGAGAAGCACTGATTTAAGTGGTGATATGTAGGGTGATATATGTGGTGTTATATAGTTATATGTATGGTGCTATGTTTGGTGATATATATGGTGATATTTGGTGATATGTATGGTGATATATGTGGTGATATGTATAGTGAAATATGTAGTGATATATATGCTGATATATGTGGTGATATATATAGTGAGATATGTGGTGATATATGTGGTGATATTTATGGTAATATATGTAGTGATATGTATGGTGATATATAATGTGATATGTGGTGATTAGAGATTTCCAGATTTATCCAACTTCAGCAGCCACAATTAATAAAATGCCGAACGTTCGGGTTCGGATCGACTCGAACCCGAACCCGAACCCAGTTCTCTCATCTCTAGTGGTGATATGGATGGTGAAATGGGTGGTGATATATGTGGCGACATAAGTGGTGATATGTATTGTGATATATATGGTGATCTATGTGGTGATATAGGTGGTGATATATATGGTGATATAGGTGGTAATATACATGTTGTGATATGTATGGTGATATATGTTGTGATATGTATGGTGATATGTATGGTCATATGTGTGGTGATATTTATGGTGATATATGTGGTGATATGTATGGTGATTTGTATGGGGAAATATGTGGTGATATCTATGGTGATATATGTGGGTATATATGTGGAGATACGTGTTGTGATATGTATGGTGATATATGTGGTGGTATATATATGGTGATATATGTGGTGATATGTATGGTGATATATGTGGGGATATATGTGGAGATATTTGTGGTGATATATGTGGTGATATGTATAGTGATATATATGCTGATATATGTGGTGATATATGTTGTGATATGCATGGTGATATATGTTGTGATATGTATGGTCATATATGTGGTGATATTTATGGTGATATATGTGGGGATATGTATGGTGATTTGTATGGTGGTATATGTGGTAATATCTATGGTGATATATGTGGTGATATGTATGGCCATATATGTGGTGATATTTATGGTGATATATGTGGTAATATATATGGTGATTTTATGGTGATATGTATAGTGATATATAAGGTGATATATGTGGTAATATGTATACTGATACATGTGGTGTTATGAATGATGATATATGTGGTCATGTATAGGGTGATATGTATGGTGATATATGTGATGATATGTATGGTGATATATATGGTGATTTTTATGGTGATATGTATAGTGATATATAAGGTGATATATGTGGTGATATGTATACTGATACATGTGGTGTTATGAATGTTGATATATGTGGTGATGTATAAAGGGATATGTATGGTGATATATGTGGTGATATGTATGGTGAGATATGTGGTTATATGTATGGTAATATATAATGTGATGTATGTGGTGATTTATGTGGTGATATTTGTGGTGATATATGTAGTGATATGTATGGTGATATATAATGTGATATGTGGTGATTAGAGATGAGCGAACCTCGAGCATGCTCGAGTCGATCTGAACCCGAACTTTCGGCATTTGATTAGCGGTGGCTGCTGAACTTGGATAAAGCCCTAAGGCTATGTGGAAACATGGATATAGTCATTGGCTGCATCCACGTTTTCCAGATTTATCCAAGTTCAGCCACAACTAATCAAATGCCGAACGTTCGGGTTCGGATCGACTCGAACCCGAACCCAGTTTGCTCATCTCTAGTGGTGATATATATTTGTTGATATATGTGGTGATATGTATGGTGATATATGTAGTGATATGGATAGTGAAATGAATGGTGATATATATGGCGACATAAGTGGTGATATATATGTTGTGATATGTATGGTCATATGTGTGGTGATATTTATGGTGATATATGTGGTGATATGTATGGTGATTTGTATGGTGAAATATGTGATATCTATGGTGATATATGTGGGTATATATGTGGAGATATTTGTAGTGATATGTATGGTGATATATGTGGTGATTCGTATAGTGATATATGTAGTGATATGTATCTGCTGATATATGTGGTGATATAAATGGTGATATGTATGGTGATATATGTTGGGATATGCATGTTGATATATGTTGAGATATGTATGGTGATATGTATGGTCATATATGTGGTGATATTTATGGTTATATATGTGGTGATGTATGGTAATATATGTGGTAGTATCTATTGTGATATATGTGGTGATATGTATGGTGATATGTATGGCCATATATGTGGTGATATTTATGGTGATATATGTGGTGATATGTATGGTGATTTGTATAGTGATATATATGGTGATATGTATGGTGATATTTATGGTGATATGTATAGTGATATATAAAGTGATATATGTGGTGATATGTATACTGATACATGTGGTGTTATGAATGGTGATATATGTGGTCATGTATTAGGTGATATGTATGGTGATATATATGATGATAGGTATGGTGATATATATGGTGATATGTATAGTGATATATAAGGTGATATATATGGTTATATGTATACTGATACATGTGGTATTATGAATGGTGATATATGTGGTGATGTATAAGGTGATATGTATGGTGAGATATGTGGTTATATGTATGGTGATATATAATGTGATATATGTGGTGATATTTATGGTGATATATGTAGTGATGTATATGGTGATATATAATGTGATATGTATGGTGATTTTTATAGTGATATATATCGTGATATGTATGGTGATATATATGGTGATATTTATGGTGATATGTATAGTGATATATAAGGTGATATATGTGGTGATATATATAGTGATATATGTGGTGATATATGTGGTGATATTTATGGTGATATATGTAGTGATATGTATGGTGATATATAATGTGATATGTGGTGATTAGAGGTGAGCGAACCTCGAGCACGCTCGAGTCAATCCGAACACAAACTTTCGGCATTTGATTAGCGGTGGCTGCTGAACTTGGATAAAGCCCTAAGGCTTTGTGGAAAACATGGATATAGTCATTGGCTTCATCCACATTTTCCAGATTTATCCAAGTTCAGCAGCTACAACTAATCCAATGCTGAACGTTCGGGTTCGAATCGACTCGAACCTGAACTCGGTTCGCTCATCTCTAGTGGTGATATATATTTGTTGATAAATGTGGTGATATGGATGGTGATATATGTGGTGATATGGATGGTGAAATGTATGGTGATATATGTGGCGACATAAGTGGTGATATGTATTGTGATATATATGGTGATGTATGTGGTGATATAAGTGGTGATATATATGGTGATATAGGTGGTGATATACATGTTGTGATATGTATGGTGATATATGTTGTGATATGTATGGTCATATGTGTAGTGATATTTATGGTGATATATGTGGTGATATGTATGGTGATTTGTATGGTGAAATATGTGGTGATGTCTGTGGTGATATATGTGGGTATATATGTGGAGATACATGTGGTGATATGTATGGTGACATATGTGGTGATATATATATGGTGATATATGTGGTGACATGTATGGTGATATATGTGGGGATATATGTGGAGATATGTATGGTGATATATGTGGTGATATGTATAGTGATATATATAGTGATATATATGCTGATATATGTAGTGATATAAAAGGTGATATGTATGGTGATATATGTTGTGATATTTATGGTGATATATGTGGTGATATGTATGGTGATTTGTATAGTGATATATATGGTGACATGTATGGTGATATGGTGATATGTATAGTTATATATAAAGTGATATATGTGGTGATATGTATACTGATACATGTGGTGTTATGAATGGTGATATATGTGGTCATGTATCAGGTGATATGTATGGTGATATATATGGTGATTTGTATGGTGATATGTATGGTGATATATGGTGATATTTATGGTGATATGTATAGTGATATATATGGTGATATGTATACTGATACATGTGGTGTTATAAATGGTGATATATGTGGCGATGTATAAGGTGATATGTATGGTGAGATATGTGGTTATATGTATGGTGATATATAATGTGTTATATATGGTGATATATGTGGTGATATTTATGGTGATATATGTAGTGATATGTATGGTGATATATAATGTGATATGTATGGTGATTTGTATAGTGATATATATGGTTATATGTATGGTGATCTATATGGTGATATTTACGGTGATATGTATAGTGATATATAATGTGATATATGTGGTGATATGTATACTGATACATGTGGTGTTATGAATGGTGATATATGTGGTCATGTATAAGGTGATATGTATGGTGATATATGTGATGATATGTATGGTGATTTGTATGTTGATATATATGGTGATATATATGGTGATATTTATGGTGATATGTATAGTGATATATAAGGTGATATATGTGGAGATATGTATACTGATACATGTGGTGTTATGAATGGTGATATATGTGGTGATGTATAAGGGGATATGTATGGTGATATATGTGGTGATATGTATGGTGAGATATGTGGTTATATGTATTGTGATATATAATGTGATATATATGTGGTGATATGTATGGTGATTTATGTGGTGATATGTGTGGTGATATTTGTGGTGATATATGTAGTGATATGTATGGTGATATATAATGTGATATGTGGTGATTAGAGATGGGCGAACTTCGAGCATGCTCGAGTCGATCCGAACTTTCGGCATTTGATTAGCGGTGGCTGCTGAACTTCGATAAAGCCCTAAGGCTTTGTGGAAAACATGGATATAGTCATTGGCTTCATCCACATTTTCCAGATTTATCCAAGTTCAGCATCTACAACTAATCCAATGCTGAAAGTTCGGGTTCGGATCGACTCGAACCCGAACTCGGTTCGATCATCTCTAGTGGTGATATATATTTGTTGATAAATGTGGTGATATGGATGGTGATATATGTGGTGATATGGATGGTGAAATGTATGGTGATATATGTGGCGACATAAGTGGTGATATGTATTGTGATATATATGGTGATGTATGTGGTGATATAAGTGGTGATATATATGGTGATATAGGTGGTGATATATATGTTGTGATATGTTTGGTGATATATGTTGTGATATGCATGGTCATATGTGTAGTGATATTTATGGTGATATATGTGGTGATATGTATGTTGATTTGTATGGTGAAATATGTGGTGATATCTATGGTGATATATGTGGGTCGATATGTGGAGATACATGTGGTGATATGTATGGTGATATATGTGGTGGTATATATATGGTGATATATGTGGTGATATGTATGGGGATATATGTGGTGATTCGTATAGTGATATATGTAGTGATATATATCTGCTGATATATGTGGTGATATAAATGGTGATATGTATGGTGATATATGTTGTGATATGTATGGTCATATATGTGGTGATATATGTGGTAGTATCTATTGTGATATATGTGGTGATATGTATGGTGATATGTATGGCCATATATGTGGTGATATTTATGGTGATATATGTGGTGATGTGTATGGTAATTTGTAAAGTGATATATATGGTGATATTTATGGTGATATGTATAGTGATATATAAAGTGATATATGTGGTGATATGTATACTGATACATGTGGTGTTATGAATAGTGATATATGTGGTCATGTATAAGTTGATATGTATGGTGATATATATGGTGATTTGTATGGTGATATATATGGTGATATGTATGGTGATATATATGGTGATATTTATGGTGGTATTTATGGTGATATGTATAGTGATATATAAGGTGAACGTGCCGAACGTTCGGGTTTGGATCGACTCGAACCCGAACCCGGTTCGCTCATCTCTAGTGGTGATATATATTTGTTGATATATGTGGTGATATGGATGGTGATATATGTGGTGATATGGATGGTAAAATGTATGGTGATATATGTGGCGACATAAGTGGTGATATATATGTTGTGATATATATGGTCATATGTGTGGTGATATTTATGGTGATATTTGTGGTGATATGTATGGTAATTTGTATGGTGAAATATGTGGTGATATCTATGGTGATATATTTGAGTATATATGTGGAGATATCTATGGTGATATATGTGGGGATATATGTGGAGATATTTGTGGTGATATGTATGGTGATATATGCCGTGATATATATGGTGATATATGTGGTGATTCATATAGTGATATATGTAGTGATATATATCTGCTGATATATGTGGTGATATAAATGGTGATATGTATGGTGATATATGTTGTGATATGCATGGTGATATATGTTGTGATATGTATGGTCATATATGTGGTGATATATATGGTGATTTGTATGGTGATATATGTGGTAGTATCTATTGTGATATATGTGGTGATATGTATGTTTATATGTATGGCCATATATGTGGTGATATTTATGGTGATATATGTGGTGATATGTATGGTGATTTGTATGGTGATATATGTGGTAGTATCTATTGTGATATATGTGGTGATATGTATGTTGATATGTATGGCCATATATGTGGTGATATTTATGGTGATATATGTGGTGATATGTATGGTGATTTGTATAGTGATATATATGGTGATATGTATGGTGATATTTATGGTGATATATATAGTGATATATAAAGTGATATATGTGGTGATATGTATACTGATACATCTGGTGTTATGAATAGTGATATATGTGGTCATGTATAAGGTGATATGTATGGTGATATATATGGTGATTTGTATGGTGATATATATGGTGATATGTATGGTGATATGTATGGTGATATATATGGTGATATTTATGGTGATATTTATGGTGATATGTATAGTGATATATAAGATGATATATATGGTGATATGTATACTGATACATGTGGTGTTATGAATGGTGATATATGTGGTGATGTATAAGGGGATATGTATGGTGATATATGTGGTGAGATGTATGGTGATATATAATGTGATATATGTGGTGATATATATAGTGATATATGTGGTGATATGTATGGTGATTTATGTGGTGATATATGTGGTGATATTTGTGGTGATATATGTAGTGATATGTATGGTAATATATAATGTAATATGTGGTGATTAGAGATGAGGGAACCTTAAGCATGCTCGAGTCGATCCGAACCCGAACTTTCGGCATTTGATTAGCGGTGGCTGCTGAACTTGGATAAAGCCCTAAGGCTATCTGGAAAACATGGATATAGTCATTGGCTGCATCCACGTTTTACAGATTTATCCAAGTTCAGCAGCCACAATTAATCAAATGCCGAACGTTCGGGTTTGGATCGACTCGAACCCGAACCCGGTTCGCTCATCTCTAGTGGTGATATATATTTGTTGATATATGTGGTGATATGGATGGTGAAATGTATGGTGATATATGTGGCGACATAAGTGGTGATATATATGTTGTGATATATATGGTCATATGTGTGGTGATATTTATGGTGATATTTGTGGTGATATGTATGGTAATTTGTATGGTAAAATATGTGGTGATTTCTATGGTGATATATTTGAGTATATATGTGGAGATATTTGTGGTGATATGTATGGTGATATATGCGGTGATATATATGGTGATATATGTGGTGATTCGTATAGTGATATATGTAGTGATATATATCTGCTGATATATGTGGTGATATAAATGGTGATATGTATGGTGATATATGTTGTGATATGCATGGTGATATATGTTGTGATATGTATGGTGATATATGTGGTAGTATCTATTGTGATATATGTGGTGATATGTATGTTGATATGTATGGCCATATATGTGGTGATATTTATGGTGATATATGTGGTGATATGTATGGTGATTTGTATAGTGATATATATGGTGATATGTATGGTGATATTTATGGTGATATATATAGTGATATATAAAGTGATATATGTGGTGATATGTATACTGATACATGTGGTGTTATGAATGGTGATATATGTGGTCATGTATAAGGTGATATGTATGGTGAGATATGTGGTTATATGTATGGTGATATATAATGTGATATATGTGGTGATATTTATGGTGATAAATGTAGTGATATGTATGGTGATATATGTAGTGATATGTATGGTGATTTGTATAGTGATATGTATGGTGATATATAAGGTGATATATGTGGTGATATGTATACTAATACATGTGGTGTTATGAATGGTGATATTTGTGGTCATGTATAAGGTGATATGTATGGTGATATATGTTGTGATATGTATGGTGATATAAATGGTGATATATATGGTGATATTTATGGTGATATGTATAGTGATATATAAGGTGATATATGTGGTGATATGTATACTGATACATGTTTTGTTATGAATGGTGATATATGTGGTCATGTATAAGGTGATATGTATGGTGATATGTGGTGTTTTGTATGGTGATATATATGGTGATATGTATGGTGATATATATGGTGATATTTATGGTGATATGTATAGTGATATATAAGGTGATATATATGGTGATATGTATACTGATACATGTGGTGTTATGAATGGTGATATATGTGGTGATGTATAAGGTGATATGTATGGTGAGATATGTGGTTATATGTATGGTGATATATAATGTGATATATGTGGTGATATTTATGGTGATATATGTAGTGATATGTATGGTGATATATGTAGTGATATGTATGGTGATTTGTATAGTGATATGTATGGTGATATGTATGGTGATATATAAGGTGATATATGTGGTGATATGTATACTAATACATGTGGTGTTATGAATGGTGATATTTGTGGTCATATATAAGGTGATATGTATGGTGATATATGTTGTGATATGTGTGGTGATATAAATGGTGATATATATGGTGATATTTATGGTGATATGTATAGTGATATATAAGGTGATATATGTGGTGATATGTATACTGATACATGTGGTGTTATGAATGGTGATATATGTGGTGATGTA
The DNA here is from genome assembly GCF_027789765.1 of Dendropsophus ebraccatus. Taxonomy (NCBI): domain Eukaryota; kingdom Metazoa; phylum Chordata; class Amphibia; order Anura; family Hylidae; genus Dendropsophus; species Dendropsophus ebraccatus. Next base: position 99,687,674 of record NC_091462.1, on the reverse strand, counting down.
TAAGGTGATATGTATGGGGAGATATGTTGTGATATGCATGGTGATATATGTTGTGATATGTATGGTGATATATATGGTGATATATATGGTGATATTTATGGTGATATGTATAGTGATATATAAGGTGATATATGTGGTGATATGTATACTGATACATGTGGTGTTATGAATGGTGATATATGTGGTGATATGGATGGTGAAATGTATGGTGATATATGTGGCGACATAAGTGGTGATATATATGTTGTGATATATATGGTCATATGTGTGGTGATATTTGTGGTGATATGTATGGTAATTTGTATGGTGAAATATGTGGTGATTTCTATGGTGATATATTTGAGTATATATGTGGAGATATTTGTGGTGATATGTATGGTGATATATGCGGTGATATATATGGTGATATATGTGGTGATTCGTATAGTGATATATGTAGTGTTATATATCTTCTGATATATGTGGTGATATAAATAGTGATATGTATGGTGATATATGTTGTGATATGCATGGTGATATATGTTGTGATATGTATGGTGATATGTATGGTCATATATGTGGTGATATTTATGGTGATATATGTGGTGATATGTATGGTGATTTGTATGGTGATATATGTGGTAGTATCTATTGTGATATATGTGGTGATATTTACGGTGATATATGTGGTGATATGTATGGTGATTTGTATAGTGATATATATGGTGATATGTATGGTGATATTTATGGTGATATATATAGTGATATATAAAGTGATATATGTGGTGATATGTATACTGATACATGTGGTGTTATAAATAGTGATATATGTGGTCATGTATAAGGTGATATGTATGGTGATATATGGTGATTTGTATGGTGATATATATGGTGATATGTATGGTGATATATATGGTGATATTTATGGTGATATGTATAGTGATATATAAGGTGATATATATGGTGATATGTATACTGATACATGTGGTGTTATGAATGGTGATATATGTGGTGATGTATAAGGTGATATGTATGGTGAGATATGTGGTTATATGTATGGTGATATATAATGTGATATATGTGGTGATATTTATGGTGATATATGTAGTGATATGTATGGTGATATATGTAGTGATATGTATGGTGATTTGTATAGTGATATGTATGGTGATATATAAGGTGATATATGTGGTGATATGTATACTAATACATGTGGTGTTATGAATGGTGATATTTGTGGTCATGTATAAGGTGATATGTATGGTGATATATGTTGTGATATGTGTGGTGATATAAATGGTGATATATATGGTGATATTTATGGTGATATGTATAGTGATATATAAGGTGATATATGTGGTGATATGTATACTGATACATGTGGTGTTATGAATGGTGATATATGTGGTGATGTATAAGGTGATATGTATGGGGAGATATGTTGTGATATGCATGGTGATATATGTTGTGATATGTATGGTGATTTGTATGGTGATATATATGGTGATATTTATGGTGATATGTATAGTGATATATAAGGTGATATATGTGGTGATATGTATACTGATACATGTGGTGTTATGAATGGTGATATATGTGGTGATATGGATGGTGAAATGTATGGTGATATATGTGGCGACATAAGTGGTGATATATATGTTGTGATATATATGGTCATATGTGTGGTGATATTTATGGTGATATTTGTGGTGATATGTATGGTAATTTGTATGGTGAAATATGTGGTGATTTTTATGGTGATATATTTGAGTATATATGTGGAGATATTTGTGGTGATATGTATGGTGATATATGCGGTGATATATATGGTGATATATGTGGTGATTCGTATAGTGATATATGTAGTGTTATATATCTTCTGATATATGTGGTGATATAAATGGTGATATGTATGGTGATATATGTTGTGATATGCATGGTGATATATGTTGTGATATGTATGGTGATATGTATGGTCATATATGTGGTGATATTTATGGTGATATATGTGGTGATATGTATGGTGATTTGTATGGTGATATATGTGGTAGTATCTATTGTGATATATGTGGTGATATGTATGTTGATATGTATGGCCATATATGTGGTGATATTTATGGTGATATATGTGGTGATATGTATGGTGATTTGTATAGTGATATATATGGTGATATGTATGGTGATATTTATGGTGATATATATAGTGATATATAAAGTGATATATGTGGTGATATGTATACTGATACATGTGGTGTTATAAATGGTGATATATGTGGTCATGTATAAGGTGATATGTATGGTGATATATGGTGATTTGTATGGTGATATATATGGTGATATGTATGGTGATATGTATGGTGATATATATGGTGATATTTATGGTGATATGTATAGTGATATATAAGGTGATATATGTGGTGATATGTATACTGATACATGTGGTGTTATGAATGGTGATATATGTGGTGATGTATAAGGTGATATGTATGGTGAGATATGTGGTTATATGTATGGTGATATATAATGTGATATATGTGGTGATATATGTGGTGATATTTATGGTGATAAATGTAGTGATATGTATGGTGATATATGTAGTGATATGTATGGTGATTTGTATAGTGATATGTATGGTGATATATAAGGTGATATATGTGGTGATATGTATACTAATACATGTGGTGTTATGAATGGTGATATTTGTGGTCATGTATAAGGTGATGTGAATGGTGATATATGTTGTGATATGTATGGTGATATAAATGGTGATATATATGGTGATATTTATGGTGATATGTATAGTGATATATAAGGTGATATATGTGGTGATATGTATACTGATACATGTTTTTTTATGAATGGTGATATATGTGGTCATGTATAAGGTGATATGTATGGTGATATGTGGTGATTTGTATGGTGATATATATGGTGATATGTATGGTGATTTATATGGTGATATTTATGGTGATATGTATAGTGATATATAAGGTGATATATATATGGTGATATGTATACTGATACATGTGGTGTTATGAATGGTGATATATGTGGTGATGTATAAGGTGATATGTATGGTGAGATATGTGGTTATATGTATGGTGATATATAATGTGATATATGTGGTGATATTTATGGTGATATATGTAGTGATATGTATGGTGATATATGTAGTGATATGTATGGTGATTTGTATAGTGATATGTATGGTGATATATAAGGTGATATATGTGGTGATATGTATACTAATACATGTGGTGTTATGAATGGTGATATTTGTGGTCATGTATAAGGTGATATGTATGGTGATATATGTTGTGATATGTGTGGTGATATAAATGGTGATATATATGGTGATATTTATGGTGATATGTATAGTGATATATAAGGTGATATATGTGGTGATATGTATACTGATACATGTGGTGTTATGAATGGTGATATATGTGGTGATGTATAAGGTGATATGTATGGGGAGATATGTTGTGATATGCATGGTGATATATGTTGTGATATGTATGGTGATTTGTATGGTGATATATATGGTGATATGTATGGTGATATTTATGGTGATATATATGGTGATATGTATGGTGATATTTATGGTGATATATATAGTGATATATAAAGTGATATATGTGGTGATATGTATACTGATACATGTGGTGTTATAAATGGTGATATATGTGGTCATGTATAAGGTGATATGTATGGTGATATATGGTGATTTGTATGGTGATATGTATGGTGATATGTATGGTGATATATATGGTGATATTTATGGTGATATGTATAGTGATATATAAGGTGATATATATGGTGATATGTATACTGATACATGTGGTGTTATGAATGGTGATATATGTGGTGATGTATAAGGTGATATGTATGGTGAGATATGTGGTTATATGTATGGTGATATATAATGTGATATATGTGGTGATATATGTGGTGATATTTATGGTGATAAATGTAGTGATATGTATGGTGATATATGTAGTGATATGTATGGTGATTTGTATAGTGATATGTATGGTGATATATAAGGTGATATATGTGGTGATATGTATACTAATACATGTGGTGTTATGAATGGTGATATTTGTGGTGATGTATAAGGTGATGTGAATGGTGATATATGTGGTGATATGTATGGTGATATAAATGGTGATATATATGGTGATATTTATGGTGATATGTATAGTGATATATAAGGTGATATATGTGGTGATATGTATACTGATACATGTTTTTTTTATGAATGGTGATATATGTGGTCATGTATAAGGTGATATGTATGGTGATATGTGGTGATTTGTATGGTGATATATATGGTGATATGTATGGTGATTTATATGGTGATATTTATGGTGATATGTATAGTGATATATAAGGTGATATATATATGGTGATATGTATACTGATACATGTGGTGTTATGAATGGTGATATATGTGGTGATGTATAAGGTGATATGTATGGTGAGATATGTGGTTATATGTATGGTGATATATAATGTGATATATGTGGTGATATTTATGGTGATATATGTAGTGATATGTATGGTGATATATGTAGTGATATGTATGGTGATTTGTATAGTGATATGTATGGTGATATATAAGGTGATATATGTGGTGATATGTATACTAATACATGTGGTGTTATGAATGGTGATATATGTGGTGATGTATAAGGTGATATATATGGTGATATATGTTGTGATATGTGTGGTGATATAAATGGTGATATATATGGTGATATTTATGGTGATATGTATAGTGATATATAAGGTGATATATGTGGTGATATGTATACTGATACATGTGGTGTTATGAATGGTGATATATGTGGTGATGTATAAGGTGATATGTATGGGGAGATATGTTGTGATATGCATGGTGATATATGTTGTGATATGTATGGTGATTTGTATGGTGATATATATGGTGATATATATGGTGATATTTATGGTGATATGTATAGTGATATATAAGGTGATATATGTGGTGATATGTATACTGATACATGTGGTGTTATGAATGGTGATATATGTGGTGATATGGATGGTGAAATGTATGGTGATATATGTGGCGATATAAGTGGTGATATATATGTTGTGATATATATGGTCATTTGTGTGGTGATATTTGTGGTGATTTTTGTGGTGATATGTATGGTAATTTGTATGGTGAAATATGTGGTGATTTCTATGGTGATATATTTGAGTATATATGTGGAGATATTTGTGGTGATATGTATGGTGATATATGCAGTGATATATATGGTGATATATGTGGTGATTCGTATAGTGATATATGTAGTGTTATATATCTTCTGATATATGTGGTGATATAAATGGTGATATGTATGGTGATATATGTTGTGATATGCATGGTGATATATGTAGTGATATGTATGGTGATATGTATGGTCATATATGTGGTGATATTTATGGTGATATATGTGGTGATATGTATGGTGATTTGTATGGTGATATATGTGGTAGTATCTATTGTGATATATGTGGTGATATTTACGGTGATATATGTGGTGATATGTATGGTGATTTGTATAGTGATATATATGGTGATATGTATGGTGATATTTATGGTGATATATAGTGATATATAAAGTGATATATGTGGTGATATGTATACTGATACATGTGGTGTTATAAATGGTGATATATGTGGTCATGTATAAGGTGATATGTATGGTGATATATGGTGATTTGTATGGTGATATATATGGTGATATGTATGGTGATATATATGGTGATATTTATGGTGATATGTATAGTGATATATAAGGTGATATATATGGTGATATGTATACTGATACATGTGGTGTTATGAATGGTGATATATGTGGTGATGTATAAGGTGATATGTATGGTGAGATATGTGGTTATATGTATGGTGATATATAATGTGATATATGTGGTGATATTTATGGTGATATATGTAGTGATATGTATGGTGATTTGTATAGTGATATGTATGGTGATATATAAGGTGATATATGTGGTGATATGTATACTAATACATGTGGTGTTATGAATGGTGATATATGTGGTCATGTATAAGGTGATATGTATGGTGATATATGTTGTGATATGTGTGGTGATATAAATGGTGATATATATGGTGATATTTATGGTGATATGTATAGTGATATATAAGGTGATATATGTGGTGATATGTATACTGATACATGTGGTGTTATGAATGGTGATATATGTGGTGATGTATAAGGTGATATGTATGGGGAGATATGTTGTGATATGCATGGTGATATATGTTGTGATATGTATGGTGATTTGTATGGTGATATATATGGTGATATTTATGGTGATATGTATAGTGATATATAAGGTGATATATGTGGTGATATGTATACTGATACATGTGGTGTTATGAATGGTGATATATGTGGTGATATGGATGGTGAAATGAATGGTGATATATGTGGCGACATAAGTGGTGATATATATGTTGTGATATATATGGTCATATGTGTGGTGATATTTATGGTGATATTTGTGGTGATATGTATGGTAATTTGTATGGTGAAATATGTGGTGATTTCTATGGTGATATATTTGAGTATATATGTGGAGATATTTGTGGTGATATGTATGGTGATATATGCGGTGATATATATGGTGATATATGTGGTGATTCGTATAGTGATATATGTAGTGTTATATATCTTCTGATATATGTGGTAATATAAATGGTGATATGTATGGTGATATATGTTGTGATATGCATGGTGATATATGTTGTGATATGTATGGTGATATGTATGGTCATATATGTGGTGATATTTATGGTGATATATGTGGTGATATGTATGGTGATTTGTATGGTGATATATGTGGTAGTATCTATTGTGATATATGTGGTGATATTTACGGTGATATATGTGGTGATATGTATGGTGATTTGTATAGTGATATATATGGTGATATGTATGGTGATATTTATGGTGATATATATAGTGATATATAAAGTGATATATTTGGTGATATGTATACTGATACATGTGGTGTTATAAATGGTGATATATGTGGTCATGTATAAGGTGATATGTATGGTGATATATGGTGATTTGTATGGTGATATATATGGTGATATGTATGGTGATATATATGGTGATATTTATGGTGATATGTATAGTGATATATAAGGTGATATATATGGTGATATGTATACTGATACATGTGGTGTTATGAATGGTGATATATGTGGTGATGTATAAGGTGATATGTATGGTGAGATATGTGGTTATATGTATGGTGATATATAATGTGATATATGTGGTGATATTTATGGTGATATATGTAGTGATAGGTATGGTGATATATGTAGTGATATGTATGGTGATTTGTATAGTGATATGTATGGTGATATATAAGGTGATATATGTGGTGATATGTATACTAATACATGTGGTGTTATGAATGGTGATATTTGTGGTCATGTATAAGGTGATGTGAATGGTGATATATGTTGTGATATGTGTGGTGATATAAATGGTGATATATATGGTGATATTTATGGTGATATGTATAGTGATATATAAGGTGATATATGTGGTGATATGTATACTGATACATGTTTTTTTATGAATGGTGATATATGTGGTCATGTATAAGGTGATATGTATGGTGATATGTGGTGATTTGTATGGTGATATATATGGTGATATGTATGGTGATATATATGGTGATATTTATGGTGATATGTATAGTGATATATAAGGTGATATATATATGGTGATATGTATACTGATACATGTGGTGTTATGAATGGTGATATATGTGGTGATGTATAAGGTGATATGTATGGTGAGATATGTGGTTATATGTATGGTGATATATAATGTGATATATGTGGTGATATTTATGGTGATATATGTAGTGATATGTATGGTGATATATGTAGTGATATGTATGGTGATTTGTATAGTGATATGTATGGTGATATATAAGGTGATATATGTGGTGATATGTATACTAATACATGTGGTGTTATGAATGGTGATATTTGTGGTCATATATAAGGTGATATGTATGGTGATATATGTTGTGATATGTGTGGTGATATAAATGGTGATATATATGGTGATATTTATGGTGATATGTATAGTGATATATAAGGTGATATATGTGGTGATATGTATACTGATACATGTGGTGTTATGAATGGTGATATATGTGGTGATGTATAAGGTGATATGTATGGGGAGATATGTTGTGATATGCATGGTGATATATGTTGTGATATGTATGGTGATTTGTATGGTGATATATATGGTGATATATATGGTGATATTTATGGTGATATGTATAGTGATATATAAGGTGATATATGTGGTGATATGTATACTGATACATGTGGTGTTATGAATGGTGATATATGTGGTGATATGGATGGTGAAATGTATGGTGATATATGTGGCGATATAAGTGGTGATATATATGTTGTGATATATATGGTCATTTGTGTGGTGATATTTATGGTGATTTTTGTGGTGATATGTATGGTAATTTGTATGGTGAAATATGTGGTGATTTCTATGGTGATATATTTGAGTATATATGTGGAGATATTTGTGGTGATATGTATGGTGATATATGCAGTGATATATATGGTGATATATGTGGTGATTCGTATAGTGATATATGTAGTGTTATATATCTTCTGATATATGTGGTGATATAAATGGTGATATGTATGGTGATATATGTTGTGATATGCATGGTGATATATGTAGTGATATGTATGGTGATATGTATGGTCATATATGTGGTGATATTTATGGTGATATATGTGGTGATATGTATGGTGATTTGTATGGTGATATATGTGGTAGTATCTATTGTGATATATGTGGTGATATTTACGGTGATATATGTGGTGATATGTATGGTGATTTGTATAGTGATATATATGGTGATATGTATGGTGATATTTATGGTGATATACAGTGATATATAAAGTGATATATGTGGTGATATGTATACTGATACATGTGGTGTTATAAATGGTGATATATGTGGTCATGTATAAGGTGATATGTATGGTGATATATGGTGATTTGTATGGTGATATATATGGTGATATGTATGGTGATATATATGGTGATATTTATGGTGATATGTATAGTGATATATAAGGTGATATATATGGTGATATGTATACTGATACATGTGGTGTTATGAATGGTGATATATGTGGTGATGTATAAGGTGATATGTATGGTGAGATATGTGGTTATATGTATGGTGATATATAATGTGATATATGTGGTGATATTTATGGTGATATATGTAGTGATATGTATGGTGATTTGTATAGTGATATGTATGGTGATATATAAGGTGATATATGTGGTGATATGTATACTAATACATGTGGTGTTATGAATGGTGATATTTGTGGTCATGTATAAGGTGATATGTATGGTGATATATGTTGTGATATGTGTGGTGATATAAATGGTGATATATATGGTGATATTTATGGTGATATGTATAGTGATATATAAGGTGATATATGTGGTGATATGTATACTGATACATGTGGTGTTATGAATGGTGATATATGTGGTGATGTATAAGGTGATATGTATGGGGAGATATGTTGTGATATGCATGGTGATATATGTTGTGATATGTATGGTGATTTGTATGGTGATATATATGGTGATATTTATGGTGATATGTATAGTGATATATAAGGTGATATATGTGGTGATATGTATACTGATACATGTGGTGTTATGAATGGTGATATATGTGGTGATATGGATGGTGAAATGTATGGTGATATATGTGGCGACATAAGTGGTGATATATATGTTGTGATATATATGGTCATATGTGTGGTGATATTTATGGTGATATTTGTGGTGATATGTATGGTAATTTGTATGGTGAAATATGTGGTGATTTCTATGGTGATATATTTGAGTATATATGTGGAGATATTTGTGGTGATATGTATGGTGATATATGCGGTGATATATATGGTGATATATGTGGTGATTCGTATAGTGATATATGTAGTGTTATATATCTTCTGATATATGTGGTGATATAAATGGTGATATGTATGGTGATATATGTTGTGATATGCATGGTGATATATGTTGTGATATGTATGGTGATATGTATGGTCATATATGTGGTGATATTTATGGTGATATATGTGGTGATATGTATGGTGATTTGTATGGTGATATATGTGGTAGTATCTATTGTGATATATGTGGTGATATGTATGTTGATATGTATGGCCATATATGTGGTGATATTTACGGTGATATATGTGGTGATATGTATGGTGATTTGTATAGTGATATATATGGTGATATGTATGGTGATATTTATGGTGATATATATAGTGATATATAAAGTGATATATGTGGTGATATGTATACTGATACATGTGGTGTTATAAATGGTGATATATGTGGTCATGTATAAGGTGATATGTATGGTGATATATGGTGATTTGTATGGTGATATATATGGTGATATGTATGGTGATATGTATGGTGATATATATGGTGATATTTATGGTGATATGTATAGTGATATATAAGGTGATATATATGGTGATATGTATACTGATACATGTGGTGTTATGAATGGTGATATATGTGGTGATGTATAAGGTGATATGTATGGTGAGATATGTGGTTATATGTATGGTGATATATAATGTGATATATGTGGTGATATATGTGGTGATATTTGTGGTGATATGTATGGTGATATATGTAGTGATATGTATGGTGATTTGTATAGTGATATGTATGGTGATATATAAGGTGATATATGTGGTGATATGTATACTAATACATGTGGTGTTATGAATGGTGATATTTGTGGTCATGTATAAGGTGATGTGAATGGTGATATATGTTGTGATATGTATGGTGATATAAATGGTGATATATATGGTGATATTTATGGTGATATGTATAGTGATATATAAGGTGATATATGTGGTGATATGTATACTGATACATGTTTTTTTATGAATGGTGATATATGTGGTCATGTATAAGGTGATATGTATGGTGATATGTGGTGATTTGTATGGTGATATATATGGTGATATGTATGGTGATTTATATGGTGATATTTATGGTGATATGTATAGTGATATATAAGGTGATATATATATGGTGATATGTATACTGATACATGTGGTGTTATGAATGGTGATATATGTGGTGATGTATAAGGTGATATGTATGGTGAGATATGTGGTTATATGTATGGTGATATATAATGTGATATATGTGGTGATATTTATGGTGATATATGTAGTGATATGTATGGTGATATATGTAGTGATATGTATGGTGATTTGTATAGTGATATGTATGGTGATATATAAGGTGATATATGTGGTGATATGTATACTAATACATGTGGTGTTATGAATGGTGATATTTGTGGTCATGTATAAGGTGATATGTATGGTGATATATGTTGTGATATGTGTGGTGATATAAATGGTGATATATATGGTGATATTTATGGTGATATGTATAGTGATATATAAGGTGATATATGTGGTGATATGTATACTGATACATGTGGTGTTATGAATGGTGATATATGTGGTGATGTATAAGGTGATATGTATGGGGAGATATGTTGTGATATGCATGGTGATATATGTTGTGATATGTATGGTGATTTGTATGGTGATATATATGGTGATATGTATGGTGATATTTATGGTGATATATATGGTGATATGTATGGTGATATTTATGGTGATATATATAGTGATATATAAAGTGATATATGTGGTGATATGTATACTGATACATGTGGTGTTATAAATGGTGATATATGTGGTCATGTATAAGGTGATATGTATGGTGATATATGGTGATTTGTATGGTGATATATATGGTGATATGTATGGTGATATGTATGGTGATATATATGGTGATATTTATGGTGATATGTATAGTGATATATAAGGTGATATATATGGTGATATGTATACTGATACATGTGGTGTTATGAATGGTGATATATGTGGTGATGTATAAGGTGATATGTATGGTGAGATATGTGGTTATATGTATGGTGATATATAATGTGATATATGTGGTGATATATGTGGTGATATTTATGGTGATATATGTAGTGATATGTATGGTGATATATGTAGTGATATGTATGGTGATTTGTATAGTGATATGTATGGTGATATATAAGGTGATATATGTGGTGATATGTATACTAATACATGTGGTGTTATGAATGGTGATATTTGTGGTCATGTATAAGGTGATATGAATGGTGATATATGTTGTGATATGTATGGTGATATAAATGGTGATATATATGGTGATATTTATGGTGATATGTATAGTGATATATAAGGTGATATATGTGGTGATATGTATACTGATACATGTTTTTTTATGAATGGTGATATATGTGGTCATGTATAAGGTGATATGTATGGTGATATGTGGTGATTTGTATGGTGATATATATGGTGATATGTATGGTGATTTATATGGTGATATTTATGGTGATATGTATAGTGATATATAAGGTGATATATATATGGTGATATGTATACTGATACATGTGGTGTTATGAATGGTGATATATGTGGTGATGTATAAGGTGATATGTATGGTGAGATATGTGGTTATATGTATGGTGATATATAATGTGATATATGTGGTGATATTTATGGTGATATATGTGGTGATATGTATGGTGATATATGTAGTGATATGTATGGTGATTTGTATAGTGATATGTATGGTGATATATAAGGTGATATATGTGGTGATATGTATACTAATACATGTGGTGTTATGAATGGTGATATTTGTGGTCATGTATAAGGTGATATGTATGGTGATATATGTTGTGATATGTGTGGTGATATAAATGGTGATATATATGGTGATATTTATGGTGATATGTATAGTGATATATAAGGTGATATATGTGGTGATATGTATACTGATACATGTGGTGTTATGAATGGTGATATATGTGGTGATGTATAAGGTGATATGTATGGGGAGATATGTTGTGATATGCATGGTGATATATGTTGTGATATGTATGGTGATTTGTATGGTGATATATATGGTGATATATATGGTGATATTTATGGTGATATGTATAGTGATATATAAGGTGATATATGTGGTGATATGTATACTGATACATGTGGTGTTATGAATGGTGATATATGTGGTGATATGGATGGTGATATGTATGGTGATATATGTGGCGATATAAGTGGTGATATATATGTTGTGATATATATGGTCATTTGTGTGGTGATATTTATGGTGATTTTTGTGGTGATATGTATGGTAATTTGTATGGTGAAATATGTGGTGATTTCTATGGTGATATATTTGAGTATATATGTGGAGATATTTGTGGTGATATGTATGGTGATATATGCAGTGATATATATGGTGATATATGTGGTGATTCGTATAGTGATATATGTAGTGTTATATATCTTCTGATATATGTGGTGATATAAATGGTGATATGTATGGTGATATATGTTGTGATATGCATGGTGATATATGTAGTGATATGTATGGTGATATGTATGGTCATATATGTGGTGATATTTATGGTGATATATGTGGTGATATGTATGGTGATTTGTATGGTGATATATGTGGTAGTATCTATTGTGATATATGTGGTGATATTTACGGTGATATATGTGGTGATATGTATGGTGATATATATGGTGATATGTATGGTGATATTTATGGTGATATATAGTGATATATAAAGTGATATATGTGGTGATATGTATACTGATACATGTGGTGTTATAAATGGTGATATATGTGGTCATGTATAAGGTGATATGTATGGTGATATATGGTGATTTGTATGGTGATATATATGGTGATATGTATGGTGATATATATGGTGATATTTATGGTGATATGTATAGTGATATATAAGGTGATATATATGGTGATATGTATACTGATACATGTGGTGTTATGAATGGTGATATATGTGGTGATGTATAAGGTGATATGTATGGTGAGATATGTGGTTATATGTATGGTGATATATAATGTGATATATGTGGTGATATTTATGGTGATATATGTAGTGATATGTATGGTGATTTGTATAGTGATATGTATGGTGATATATAAGGTGATATATGTGGTGATATGTATACTAATACATGTGGTGTTATGAATGGTGATATTTGTGGTCATGTATAAGGTGATATGTATGGTGATATATGTTGTGATATGTGTGGTGATATAAATGGTGATATATATGGTGATATTTATGGTGATATGTATAGTGATATATAAGGTGATATATGTGGTGATATGTATACTGATACATGTGGTGTTATGAATGGTGATATATGTGGTGATGTATAAGGTGATATGTATGGGGAGATATGTTGTGATATGCATGGTGATATATGTTGTGATATGTATGGTGATATGTATGGTGATATATATGGTGATATTTATGGTGATATGTATAGTGATATATAAGGTGATATATGTGGTGATATGTATACTGATACATGTGGTGTTATGAATGGTGATATATGTGGTGATATGGATGGTGAAATGAATGGTGATATATGTGGCGACATAAGTGGTGATATATATGTTGTGATATATATGGTCATATGTGTGGTGATATTTATGGTGATATTTGTGGTGATATGTATGGTAATTTGTATGGTGAAATATGTGGTGATTTCTATGGTGATATATTTGAGTATATATGTGGAGATATTTGTGGTGATATGTATGGTGATATATGCGGTGATATATATGGTGATATATGTGGTGATTCGTATAGTGATATATGTAGTGTTATATATCTTCTGATATATGTGGTAATATAAATGGTGATATGTATGGTGATATATGTTGTGATATGCATGGTGATATATGTTGTGATATGTATGGTGATATGTATGGTCATATATGTGGTGATATTTATGGTGATATATGTGGTGATATGTATGGTGATTTGTATGGTGATATATGTGGTAGTATCTATTGTGATATATGTGGTGATATATGTGGTGATATGTATGGTGATATGTATGGTGAAATATATGGTGATATGTATGGTGATATTTATGGTGATATATATAGTGATATATAAAGTGATATATTTGGTGATATGTATACTGATACATGTGGTGTTATAAATGGTGATATATGTGGTCATGTATAAGGTGATATGTATGGTGATATATGGTGATTTGTATGGTGATATATATGGTGATATGTATGGTGATATATATGGTGATATTTATGGTGATATGTATAGTGATATATAAGGTGATATATATGGTGATATGTATACTGCTACATGTGGTGTTATGAATGGTGATATATGTGGTGATGTATAAGGTGATATGTATGGTGAGATATGTGGTGATATGTATGGTGATATATAATGTGATATATGTGGTGATATTTATGGTGATATATGTGGTGATATATGTGGTGATATATGTAGTGATATGTATGGTGATTTGTATAGTGATATGTATGGTGATATATAAGGTGATATATGTGGTGATATGTATACTAATACATGTGGTGTTATGAATGGTGATATTTGTGGTCATGTATAAGGTGATGTGAATGGTGATATATGTTGTGATATGTGTGGTGATATAAATGGTGATATATATGGTGATATTTATGGTGATATGTATAGTGATATATAAGGTGATATATGTGGTGATATGTATACTGAT